>NW_008710951.1:176603-205843 GCF_000327385.1 Lottia gigantea | reverse complement strand
ACCTTTTCCCAAGGGTTTTTCAGATTGTTTTTCCATTAACAGACATGTGTCACCAGTCCCAGAAAAGTGGGTAGAAAATTGATTAAAAAAAAGGTTGGGGGGGGGGGGGGGGCAAACTTGACTCGAACTGATAACCACAATGGCTGAAAATTAAAGGCAATCAGGCAGACAAATCTAAGCAGATCGACTAGGGCGATTGCAGAACATATTTTGCAGAAATTGACATCGCAATAGCATTACCCGAAATTTCCTCGCATCAATATTTTATACATTATGAAATTTCTTGATTTACAAAATCATGTAACGGAAGTGGATGAAGGACAAGGTGGAGTCAGAAATGTCATTGTTTTCGTATTAGCACATGGGAATTTGCAAATCGATAAATAGTAGACACGTGTTTCAACTAAAATTCCTAGAAATATTATTTTTCAATGCTTCAAAAGTCTTGAAATGCCCCATAAGATTTCTAAAAATTAATATACGAAAGTGTGGAAAATAGATGGATGATGTAGAAGGGAGACAACTTTTGTCAAACCTTGGCTCGAAAACTGAATTGCAAAATTGCAATAATTGATATTCAGACATATAAGCCTTCTCCAAGAAACTTTAGTCCAAAATTGTTCTGTCGTTGGTCACCATTTTGGTCTGGGAACCGACGAAATGGAGGATGAAAAAGGATATCGCTGGGAAACCGAATATGAGAAGACTTGGTGAGTTGGATAATTTACTTTATTGGCATTGGCTATATTATTGCATAGTTAGGCCTTAATATGAATTAGTGCGGATATTGGCTTTGTTGGATGATTTGGATTGTAGCAAAAATGGTTAAACTTGATTAGCTTTTTTTTATTTAATAAATCTTTTGGTATCACCTGATAATAGTGATATGGTACCAACTCAGTAAGCATACTGAACTTAGTGTCTTGTCTGGGGTATTAAGTTTAACATTCCAAGCTTTTCATTGTTGAATCTTTCTAAAGGCAAGTATGTAAAACTATTAATGTCAAAAATGGATGCCAATGAAATTATTTTTCTTAAAAGATGTTTAATGTCTGTTGATTTCAGGGAAGCTATACATGAAGATGAGTCTGGTTCACTCCAAGCCAGTATTGATGACATCATTCATAAAGCTAAAAGGAAAAGAATGCTGGAAAAAATTGGAAACATCCGACTGGGAATGGTATGTCGCAAATGTTCATAAGAACAGCATCACTGCTTGGTTTGAAAAGAATCTTTGAAAAGATATTTTTCTCTTATATATTTATGAATTTAAGTAAAATTTGTTGATGTCTCAAAATTGTTCTTAGTTATGTCTCCATACCAACTGATACATTGTTTTCAGTTATTCTTTAAACATTTTCAGATGCGACATCTGTATTTAGTTATTGATATGTCAGAAACAATGTCAGAACAAGATTTAAAACCCACGCGACTACACTCAACAGTCAAAGTAAGTATTGTTTATCTCATTCTTGAGCATATATACTGTACGGTAAGTCATAATTAATGACTTATATTAACTCAATTTATATATTATATGTTATTTAGAAATATTAAAACAGTACTTAAATCATGTTGTTACAGAAAGGAAGCAGATAATAATTTGGTTGTAATTTCAGTTATTAGAACATTTTGTAGAAGAATATTTTGATCAGAATCCAATCAGTCAACTGGGCGTATTGGCAACGAGAAATAAGCGTGCCGAAAAAATCACAGAACTAGGAGGTAAATGGGTTTATTTTTGTATTTGACATCTCCTATATGTAATGTGAATAATGAAAAAAAAATATTAAAGAAGTATTTGAGTAAACTTGAGTAAAATAAAAACACTTCAGTTTTCTTGAATTGTAAAAGGAGATTTTCAGCACTTAGCAAGACTTAAATTGCTATAAAACTGGTATACATCAATTTCACTGCACATTTCTTTTAAGGCATTAGTGGTAAATACACACGAACATGCCTCCAAATTTTAATAATTAAGTAATCATTATTTTCAGGCAATCCAAGACGTCATATCAATACTCTACAAGGTTTAAAAGATAGAAAATGCCAAGGAGAACCTTCACTACAGAATTCTTTAGAACTAGCTATACAAACACTAAAGTAAGGTTTTATACATACAAGCTGTCCTCAGTAGCTTAAACAGTTGCAGAAAAGTATGATGTAAAACTCCATTTCATTTCATTTATAAATACCAAAACCATAATCACTATTCATGCAAATAAAATACTGCCTATGGAGTAAGATTCTATTTGGTAGATTTCATCTCATTTGATCTGAGTGTAATATCATGAAATATTGATATGATGACTAAAGACACATAATTTCCACAAGAGCAGAGATGCCTTTTACAGATATATGGGCATATTCTGATTCAAATCTACTATTCTGTAACAGAAATAATTGATTTTGTGTTTCTTTGTAGACATATGCCAAGTCATGCTAGTAGAGAAGTTTTGATTATATTGGGTAGTTTAACAACTTGTGATCCTGGTGATATTGATAATACTATTCAGGTATGATATCTTCATTATATACTCTGTTTCTGTTTCTGTTTCTTTATGAATATGAATTGCTGCTCTGTTGGATACAAAATCATCACATGATTATTAATGAACAGACATGATCAACAATGTCATATTTTTTATCTGTTATTGCTGGAATGATACATTTAATATAATAAATATATAACAATAATATTACATTGTTTAATGTCTAATTGCAAGAAATGTTAAACCTTTTTCAAAATATCACTTTAATATTTTTGATGACCTTGAGTGAATGACGTATTGTTTGGTTTCAGACATTAAAAGATTGTAATATCAGATGTTCTATTATTGGGTTAGCTGCTGAAATTTCTGTGTGTAAGAAATTATGTAAACAAACACAAGGTAGATTGTTATTCTTCATTTCTTAAAGACAGTGATAGATTAATGAAATAAATTAGCATATTAAAAAAGTTACAGGTAAAAGGAGGTCTGAATTATGTCATCAATAAATCTATATCTAATTTTCCCGTCCACTTTGGAGGTGGCAAAAGATGTGTACTTAAACGGCAATTGGCTGAATTTAAATTTTTTACCATGAAAGTGTCTAATGTCTAATTTTTGCTAGTATTTCAATATATATTATAGGAAAATATAATGTTATATTAGATGAAAGTCATTATAAATATTTATTAGATCAACATATATCTCCACCACCTGCTACGGTAAGTTTACTTGAATTCTCTGGGTTATTTTTTTTATTACGGTATAAGTCCTCTTATTGCCAATAGCTGATGGTGATATAATTTTTATTCTTTTAATTTTTTTAGAAAGTTTAATATTTATTAATGGTTACTCATATGTTGTAATATATATATGTACAATCTAGAAATTTTTGTTGGATTTATTTTTTACTGTGTACTGGCCACAAATTGTAATTTTATGAATGTGAAACATCACATTGTGAATGGTCGATAAGCCTCTACAAGGTCCACTGGTACAGGATTGCTGGAAGAGCTAGACTAAAGAGATTCAGATGACAGGTACACAACTGTTGAAATCAAACTAGTGTGTTAAAAGAGGTTTTTTTGGCAAATCGTTCAGAAAGGATGGTCCTATATAATGCCTTTCCCTAATAAAGAAATTTGTTTTTTCCAGTCAAATACAGCATCATCCTTGATTAAAATGGGTAAGTTTAGATCCTGTACTTTATTAAAGATGGGGACTTGCAGTCAAACTTTCTTTGTTTGTTTATTCTCTATTCTTTTTTCAAACTGTTGAAGTAATTGAATTATTTCAATATTTTAGGTTTTCCCCACCATTCATTGAGCAATGTAAATAAAGAAGAGAGACCATCAATGTGTATGTGGTGAGTGTGGGTCAATTTCTTTTGATTTTTGGTACAACCGACTGTTATCTTGCTTTGATTTATATGGAAAACTATTTCTGAACTCTGTTCAAACTGTAAAAAATTTTTTGTATGTAACGTTTATATTCCCTACAATAATTGTGGTTGGTACTTCTAGTGAGACAAGGCAAGCTCACCCTTCAAGAACATCTGATGCCATACTTTTGACTCTTATGATAAGACTGATATTCATTTCAGCCATCTAGATAGTAAGAATAATGAAGGTTTTAGTACTGTTGGATATTTCTGTCCTCAGTGTAAATCTAAATATTGTGAATTACCTGTCGAGTGCAAGGCGTGTGGTAAGTAATTTTAAACTTTGCCACATAATGGTCAATCAAAAAAATTGCTTCTTTTGAGTAAAGCACTGAAAAATGCATTTAGTCCAAGACAAAGATATAAATCAATTCAATGTTGGTAAAAATGAGCTCTTTTAATCAACAAATTCAGTACAGATTCCAGTTTCACAAAAAATCTTCCTGTACCTAAAACTTTCAAAATATTTCGGTCCTTATCATTTCAGGCTTAACTCTGGTCTCAGCGCCACATTTAGCTCGATCCTATCATCATTTATTTCCTCTAGACTCATTTAAAGAAATTCCAAGAACAACTTTAGAAGATGTAGAAAAATTGTAAGTTATTTTTTAAAACATTGAAGTGAGAGAAAGTGTTGAGTAGAATTCATAGATTAATATTCAATCCTATTTGTTCATCCTTCTCATGAATATTATTTTGATAGCATTTTCTTCTATAATTAAGGCAATCAAACTTTGAGACTAATCCTATGTGTGATTTGAATTTCAGACATTGTTTTTCCTGTTTATCTCAACTTAAAGATATCAATGTGAGTAAATGTGTCTTGTCTTATTTAGATTTTTCCTCAATTTCTAATATTATTCCCTGTGAATGTTATTGGAAATTTTAGCTCAGATCTATTGTTTAATTGCTACTGAAATAAAGCTTTTTTTTAAGCTTTGGTAATAAATCAATAAATTGATCAACATCTCAATGCTTAATCCACATAATATGGGCAAATAAACATATATTTATTAATCTCTTCTCCAATTTCTATTGTAGATATATCAATGTACACAATGTATGAAGATGTTTTGTTTGGATTGTGATCTATTTATTCATGAAACTCTACATTCCTGTCCTGGATGTTCTAGTCATAGAGGGACACAACATGACAGAATGGACACAACATGAAATGGTGCATTTCCTTAGAACTGCTCATGTTACAACAATATAAACACATTCAGACTTTTCATGATACCTTGATATGTCAGGATGAAAATGGACACATATAGCTACTGGTAGACATTCCTATCACTATGGACACATCCAGGAACAGCTCTGTATGATATGGATGTGGCCAGTTGTAAAAGATTAAATACATGATGTTCCTAATTAAAGCAATAAAGCTACAATATTTGTCAAATATATTCGTTAATAAACAATTTATTGATAAAGAATTTTCTGATGAGAAGTTTCTTACTATGTTTGGACTCTTTTATGATAAATTGACAGTGTTTTCCGAGGTTGGAAGTAAAAAAAGGATACACGCATCTAAATATTTGCTTCATAATTAAAGGGACAGGTATACGATTCGTTAGGCCAATCGTACCTTAGTCTCAGAAGGGGGAATTTTTTAGCTAAATAAGAAATAGTGTTCACAGCTCACTCTCGCAATTTGAGCACATCTGCCCCTTTAATATTCTCCTCAAGGGATATCAAAAGGTTAAGCAAATATTTAGATGAATTTATCCCTTTACATCCTTAAGTGGTCAGAAAATAATAAAGTTGGAAAAACAAAAGGACATTGGGGATGCTTATAGCCTGTTTTTCACCATTCAGATTTTCCATCTGATGTATGTTGTTCCTGTAAATGAATCTCAAAAAATCTTAACAGATTAATAGATCACGAGTCACAAGAGATAATCTATTAAGTTTTTCATCATCAACAGACATCTGATGAAAAATCAAAATGGTGGTATAACAATTCCTAAAATAATTTGTTTGTGTGATTATCCAGATATGCACAAATGTCATTGATGTACACTTATGTTTTCTGGAAAGGAAAGAAGGGGTAGAAAATACAGATCTGATAAATGGTGCATACACCTTTTGAATTCAAGCATAAATCTTGAATACAAGGCAACAGATCCCATCTTAACTGCTCACAATATTGACAAAATAAAATAGCCTTAAAGTCAAACATTACAAATTATGAAAATATGATTTAATAAATATTACAATTGAATTTTTACATGATAGATTATAAACAAATTTAGATGTATGATTTCTTGGCATGCTTTTAATTTAAATCACACAGTTCAATTTCAAGATTGCTTTTAGTAAAGAGATCTATCTTTGATGGTCATTTTATAATTAATGCAAAAACTAACATGATCCATATTATGAATGATCCAGATATGTTGTTACTTTTATTACATAACTCTTCCTCACAGTTACAAACAGTAACAAGCTGCTCCTCTGTTCGTGTTCCTAAGAATGGAATTGTATCAGTCACTTTTATTAGTTTCTCAAAACAAATCTGTTCATATAAACTGGATTCTTGTGATCTAGGTCCACCACTCAAACAATATCTCAAGACTGAAAAACAATGAGAATCAAGGCAGGGAAATATGGAGGAATAACGTTGCCAAAATTGTCAATTGTGTTGCAGCTTTAAAATACCAATGTTGTCATTACAAAATGTATGCATTACTGCTGCAAAGTACAATTGTCAATTTGTAAAAATGTGTAAGTATTCTACAAAATCCAATGAAATGCCACAATGTATAATGCTTAGTGTTAAATGTTAATGCATTCTTGTGGCATTTCATTGGATAAATTTTGCATTTATACAAATCAACAATCGTACTTTGCAGCATTGACAAATTTATTTTGTATTGACAAAATTGGTATTTTAAATCTGCAATGCAACACAATCGATAATTTTGGCAACTTTATACCTCCATAGGGAATGCAATTTGAAAATTTTGTGCAGTCCCAGGGACATTTTCAACAATATGTGCATATCAGTCCAGAATGAATTGCTAACTTAAACCACACTGACTTTACCATTATCATCAAAACTTCCTTTTAAAACAGAGACAACTTTTGGTGATAAAAGTTTTCAATCATTCCTGCATTTGCATAAAGATCTTTGATTTTAATACCATTTAGAGTCAAATTTCTAACTTCAAACAGCAATCCTAAAATGGCCAGTGTCACACATTTTTGCAGCCATGGAGACGGCAACACTAGTTTATATTTTACATCAAAGAATCCCTTACCATGTCCTCTATAAATCATCTTCTGACATTCACTACCTTGTGGGCAATGAACTTGAAAATCTATTCTAGGAGTGAATGGGTCTCTACATCTCATATCTATCATGGTTGAACAGTTGTAACATCGATCACCTGAAATTTCCAATGTTTTTCAACAGCAGCTCATAATTTACTATCCCTAGAGACATAGCTATTTGTTGCATACTTATTGTCTATGTACCTCTTCTAAGGCCATGCTAAGCAAAAAAACTAAAATTCTGAGCATACCTCAAGTTGTGCCAGAGATAGGTGTTGAAAGCCACTTTTTTAACCATTGACTGTAGCATCAGAATTTTTCTAACCTCCAGGAGAAAAAAATCACAACACCTAATTGCCTAGCTACCGACTGAGCTATTCCACTTCTATCAGTGGTTATTGAAATTACAATGGGCTCCATTTTCACAATATCATGACAATGGATTTGATTGGTTTGTACGCTAGTAGTTACATGGGCAGCTATGTTGTTACAGTCTTGTTAAGGGCTCTGTATCCAATCCAAGCAACTTCTTGCATACAAACTACCGTGAAACATCAAGTGCCTGATGATGTAAGTGTATTTGATATGAGATTGAAATACCTTGACATTGTGAAGATGCTTAGGCCCTAACAGAACTATTCTCATTCCATCAGTAGAGTTGACCTCTTGTTCTAATCGAGTGCGCCTTCATTGCCTCCATGCTATAAGCCCAGGTCTTTCCTTGCAGAAACAATCTAGCTTAATCATGGCAACTACTGTCTGACTACATTGAGCTATGAATTGAATTTTTTCTCTCATTTCATAAATATTATTTAAAATATAATTTTCTACTTTATGCCATTTGTCTTGTAATGTCTTCGGGTCCATAGAAATATCAGGTTCAGTGATTTTACATTTGAAATAGGCACAATTCCCTCCCAGAAAATTCATGTGGAAATGACCTAACTTTTCGGACTGAAAATTCACCTCTGTAAAATCGTGTTTACAAATAATTACTTTTCCAGTGGATGACATTTTCATCAACCCAAAGACAATCAAAAACTCCTAGTAGTATTTTGTAATTGGTGTTTCAGTTCATATAACAATGATTGCCAAAATTCAATTCAGAAATCTGTGCAGTCAGAGAGGGAGATTTTGTAGTCTACTCATTCAAATCAAATAGTCTAGACTCTAGACTAGACTAGCCTAATTCAAATTTACTAATAAATAAAACGAGAGAACAAAATAAGACAACAGTTACCATTAGATTTTGTAATTATGCAGGCGATTAACAGGAAGTTTGAAATATACCAAATGTTATTCATTATCATTTAAAGTTTGTCTGTTTTTTAACTTATTTTTCCGAAAATTTAATTTGATGTTCCCGCCATTTTAACTTTTTAGTGATCACATGTCAGTCACGTGACGCAAGAAGGGACAATACTCTTGATATATCCAATCGAATCTATACGATATACTCTTCAGAAGAAATTAACTCAACATACAGTGCAAGTTATGCGTAAGGCATTTCAGACTAGTAACATTTTTTAGTATACTGATCGTATTTCCCCAAAATATATATCAAAAATCAGAAACACATGAATTGAATTAATATATTTTTTTTTATTAAACATGAACAACATAGATAAAGAGAACCCACGTTTCCTCGACTAGTCCTTTTGGTAAATGGAGGACCACGTAGCATCTTTGACAACACATTTAGACACATTCACACATCTCATACCATTCATTACTAATACCACACATCCGTACCATAAATAGGCTACATCGGGTGACATTTTTAATTCGCCGTTTCCCTTCTCACCTGTAAGCAAAAAAAAAATCCTTTAACATTACCTCAAAAACTCCAGGAGTGTGAAATGTTTTAAAACAGGACTGAAAAGGGACCTACGATAATAAGAGAGACTAGAATTATTTTACAAATATTTTTTCATCTTTAATGTTGTAAAGATTACTTTTATTTCATTTCTTTTTTTACATATATTTAAATCATCTTAATATGAGCCTTAATTTTCATACGTTCATTTTCTATTATATTTCTATTTTCCACTTTTGTTACCTTATCATTTTGTAAATATGTTATTGTATTTGTATGTAGAAAGAGCCACTGGGTCTCTAATAAGTTATTATTATCATTATTATAGTACCGCTAATTGAGGTCTTAAGTAAAATGTAAACATTTTTTGTACGAACTAACAGATTGGAGTATCGAAATAATTGAATTACTGACTTACTTTCCAGCAAAACCCGTGGCATCAAATACCGGAGATCCATTACCACTATTGTAAATATTGGTCCCTAAACCACTTCCAATTCCTGGAGATCCAAAACCGCTTCCCAAACCAGAACCGAACCCGCCACCTAGTGAAGGCGAAGCTATTCCATTTCCAAAACCGGAACCAATACCACTTCCAAATCCAGAACCAATCCCGCTTCCGAATCCTGAACCAAATCCACTTCCAAATGAAGATCCGATTGGTCCAATCGCTCCGCTTCCAGAGAATCCAATAGTATTATCATAGCCATTCCCACCAAAACCGATTCCGGTATTAGTTCCAAAACTATCGAATCCACCTAATCTATTTCCAAACCCACCCCCGAAACTACTGAATCCAGGTGACCCAAATCCACCTCCAAATCCACTGTCAAAACCACCAATCCCCGGACTTCCAAATCCACCATAAGCTGAATTTCCTAGTCCATTTGAACCGAAACCCGATCCACCAAGTCCATTTAAACCGAAACCAGATCCTCCAAGTCCATTTAACCCGAATCCGGATCCACCAAATCCATTTAAACCAGATTGGCCAAAACTACCAAATCCAGGAGAACCATAAGGAGACCCAAATAGTCCAGATCTGGAATTGAATCCAGTTCCGATTCCTGATCCTGGAAATGCTGTCCCTCCAAATCCACCTGGTCCAGAGAAGCCAGGTCCTCCAAATGGCGATCCAAATGCCCTGGGTTGTCCTCCAAATCCAGACGATGCAAAAGGAGGTGGTTGGAAGCCTATTCCAGAACCAAATTGTGGTCCGAATCCGAAGCGGGGACTGAAACCGCCCCGCACATTAAAGCCGAAACCTTGTGGACTGAATGGAGGACTAATGATTCCGGCACTAGGTGATCCAGGTGGGCCTGGTAGTTCTGGAGGAGGAGGTCCACCATTTGGTGGTGGAGGTGGAGGCGGCGGTCCATTATTCAGAACTTCTCCACTGTGAGCTCCGTCCGACTCCCAAACAAATGCACCTACAAAATGTAATATTACAAAAAGATTAGTATCGAAGAAAAAAGTATAATTGTTGGTCAATGCTCCTGATGCAGACGTAGCTTTACGAAGCTATGATGTAAGATGCTCGGGCGCATTGTGTTATCTTCAAACTGACGTACGACTATAGATATTCTTTATAATAAAACCAAAATAAAACTGTACTTACAAATCAATGCAAAGTAAAATATCCTCATGTTTTAGTCGTTACTATCTTCAACGCTCTTGTGAAAAGTTAAACTCCAATTAATAAGTCCACAATATATATATGGTCACTAAAGGCGGAAGGGATCAGACCGTAGCTAGCCACTCGCCAGGCGGAAACGTGAATTTTTTTATATTGCAGATTATTTAATTGTGAGTAATAGCAGGTCAGATGAAGAATGAGAGGCAAAATATTTGTTTTTAGGAGATAAGAGTGTAAATTCGGTCTAATCTTGTAATTAATATAAAAAAATTGGGGTGGTCATTTGGGATAAAGCACAAATTTCTGGTGAAAAATTTCATATTTAGTAAAAAAAATAAATCAATAAATGAAATTAGTTTCAACCTACTTTGCTGCTTCATTTCTGGGTTTATTTAAAGTAGAAAAGAATGATGTGCAGCCTTTTTTACCTTTAAAACCTACCATCTAAAACAGCAAAAGTAGACATGGTACAAGTCCAAAACGTTTGTAAGAAATTTTTAAATGACATAATCTCATGAATCATTCATTGCAATATACTTATGATATATTTCTCATGTCCATGTCCAAGCTTAACAGTTTTGAAATATTTATTACAACTGGATGAAAGTGGACTCAATGACCTAAAATTTAAATATCTTCCGGCTTTTCATAAAAAATATTGATAAACAATAATGTTGTGGTCCATACAAGTGAATGGTATATAAAGTGATTTATGAATACGGTGTAACACAGGGTTACCTTTTGTCACCTATGTTATTAATTCTTGTGATAATAATCACCTTCCTCTACATTTTAAATATCTACCGAATTTTTATGAAATTTTTAATCCAAATCGAAGTAGCTAACCCTTCTGGACTACCAACACCCTGGTTGATCAAAGTTTACGGGATGGTACATCGTGTATCATTGGCTCCATTTATATAAAGGCCTAAAAGACATCAGAAGGCTGTTCCACGGACAACTTGTTTTGTTACCCATTTCCACCATGAGGTCAGGTTCGATGCCATGGAGTTATCTATTGCTCTATGACCTAGGCCAGTGCTTCCATTACAATTCGTCTTAATACACCTCGATGAGAGAAGACAACTGATGATTCATTGTAATATATTTTATACAATATGTAATAATAGTGGTTTTTAAAATTACAATATTTTATACAAATCATTTTTTACAATTCTTATATAGTATATTATATATAGAAAAAACGTGGGCGACTGGGTAAGATACACATCCCTAAACCGGCAAGGAAGCTGATGTTTTGAAGGGATTTTAACTGGGTGGAGATTACTGACACATTTTATTAACGTTGCAAAGTGCTAATTCCTAAAAATGATAAAATTTGCAAATCCTCAAATGATCCTCCGAGCAGAATTAAGATGTAGGTAGGAGCTATTTATTCAAATTTATTCAAATTTATTCAAATGTGAAGAGACAAGTTTCTTGGATAGATCTCATCTAGAGAACATTTAAAACAGATCAGTGTTTTGATTTGCAATCAACTAAAAGAAGTGGTGTGTCCTACAACTTGTTAGAAATTGGGTATTGTCATGCTATCAAAGCTCTCATGATGAGACTCTCGACAAATTCATTATTTAAGCTGTAACCAAAACAGGTAATAACCCAGAGTTACTAAATAAACATAATGTGGTTGCATATTTCATAAAAATTGCATATAAATACCAGTTAATATATATACAACTAAATATACATATAGCAATAAATACAGACAGGTTAGCTCCCTTTAGATATTCAGTCTATAGGAGTTACTTCCCTTCAACAATATGGTCTAATAAAGTAAATGATTGCACAAGCATAAGGTTTAGTTTAACAATTGATGAAATAAGATTATTTAAAGAGCACAAAAGGATATCACACATTTTGTTTGTTGAGACAAATGTTTTAAAAGGTTTTATATTATACAAAGGCTGGAAACTGTTCCAGAGACAAACATATTGAACATCATAAATGAACATCATAAGTGAACTCTGCTGAACATGCAACATTGTAATTAAATGAAAATTGTACCTTATACCGATTTGAAGAAAAGAAGTAGAGGATCTAAAGAGAAATACTGTTTTATATTTGCTTTTTGCTTGTTGTTCAAGCAAGTTGGTTGTTATAGGCCTTATTCACACGTCGGCCATGTTGAAACCACTTTGATACCTTTAAAGCTTTCTTCTCCTATTCAACTAACTCAAAACTAATCATATTTTACATTATTATCATCAGAGTTGATTAAGGTATTTAATGATATCTTCAGACGAAGTTTACACTCACACATTCCTGAGAAATGGCAGTTTAATGCCCATTTTCTCGCCTTCGTTCAGGTGTTGTCACATAGGCTAATCCTTCATATGACGTCACCATCTTATCAATGGATCACGTAATTTGCGTTATGAACATAGATTTCAAGGTGTGACTATAACGTCTATTGGCCAACATGCCAAATCATGTACCAAGAAGCATAAGTGTAACGGACCAAAAAGATTCATTGTAATTCCCACCTATCAAGCTATGTACTAAACAGACCAATGTAAAAAATCAATTTTAAGAAATTGTGCATGATAATGAGATCAAAAGCAGGTACTCAAAGACTAAACACAAAACCAAAACAACAAAAATGCAGATCTTTAAATACACAGTTTTACTTTATGATATAAATAGTTGCCAAGCAAAGGGCTTTTTATAATATTTTACATATTACATCAGGCTTTATAATAAACATATATTTTCAATGATATAAACATGCACTCTACTGGTATGTCATTATGAATTTTTGCATCAGTGCTGAATCAAAATTCAATGAACAAAAATGCCCCTACAAAATTTAATGATGTAAAACAATTAATATCAAATATCAAAATTCTATCATAGCAATTAATATGTTCAGTTTTCTACATTATAGAAGTGAGAGTGAAATTTTGCTGTAATTGGTATAATGTACTATGTTTTGAGGACATCTCTGACTGATTTCAAGAGACATTCCTATGTTTGGTTTGAATAAATCAAATTCAAGCATTTGGTAAAGCAAATGCCAATATAGTTCGAGCACATTTTTTCGCAGTGAGACAATGAAATGAGCAATATTCTAAAACCCCTGAAGAATTTGTAAAATACATGTAATATATCAGTAATCATTTTCCTGATGATCCTATATCAAGGTCAAGTTTTGTCTTCAAGGTCACACTCATTTTCTCTCATTTGTTATTATTTATCTGTCGGAGTCAAATGCAGATTTTTTTTCAAACAATTCCTTCAATTTCAGCACATTGTACAATTCAAAATCATATCTTGTACCAATTGGTTTGAAACAGACAATACAGAAACAGATTTTCCCAGTTAGTCTAATTAATATTTCATGATAAAATTAACTACTCTTTTTAAATTCAAAATGTCCTCTATACCAGTAACAGCCCTATGTTCCAACTCAAATCAGGTATGACTGTTTATATAATAACCACAGCCTAAAGCCTTCTCTTCCAAGCACTACTTCAATCTCATAGAACTGGGTCATATAAACCCATAGCCATCTATCACTCATATTGGTTGACAATGTCACATTCTTCAGAAGACTTTTCAAGCACAATACTGCATCACCATAATATGAAGGTAGCACCATGTGGAAGAAATTCTGAGAGAACCAATCCTCCTGATAAGGATCTTTCTTTCAAATCACAGATTTTATCATAAATCATATCACACTTCCCTGAAAAGATAAATAAATTTTGAGATTAAAGTACAAATTGATTGCATGAAACATAAACAATGATCCAATGAGAAAGAATGAATGACAAAAAAATTGTATTAAATCAAAATATAAAATTCCCCTAAGAAAATGGAATTAATCATATTTTAAAAAAAGCCTGCAACCTGCAGCCTGCAAAAAAAATAGTTAAATATACACTACAGTTTTTCATTTGCATTCAAGATAATCTGACAACTTTTCTTCCTTTTTAAAAAGAGAGTAAATGGTTTGAGATAAATAACAACACTTACGATGCTTCCACGTTAGAATTTAACAAGAGTTGTTTCTTCATTTTAACAATTTGAGAGTGAGTTAGTTTCCGACGTCCAGTCATTTCCGGGAGATCAACAGATGATATACCATCTTCTGGATCACTGGTTCGTAATTCTTGAAATATTTGAACAATGTCTGATGTAGATTTAGATTTGGAGCGTTTCGATTCTCGAGTTAGAGACACTATTTCTAAATCACTATTATCTATTGAGGAAGAGGCTTCATGGTGAATGTGCAACGAACAATCAGGACTCAATCCATTTTCAACTTCTTCGCTAATGTCACTTTCAGTATGAATATGTAACGAGCCTGTCGAACTAACACCACTTGACGAAGGAATACTTCGTATAGAGTCTGTACTCATTGTTTTGTGTCGTAACGAATGTTTACCATCCATATGGATGTCAACCATCCCATAATTCCAAGAAAGTCTTTTATGAATGCTGCTATCTTTGTCCTTTTTGTTCATATCTTGAATCGAGTCGGCCGTGTGGTAACGTTTCTCAGCACGTGTCCGTGAGATTCTACGTGAACTATTACGAGACTGGTTATCTTCGTCTGTGTAGTCTTGAAGATCAGGGTCACTGTCTGAGATAAGAGACATTGAGGAGAGATTGTGGACGTTATTTGGCACACTGCGAGAGATATTTAATAAAGTATGTTTATCACAAGTAGGGGAGTTATCTCCTGAACGTTTTCCTGTCCTTTCACTGCATGAATCTTCTGAACACAATGTAGCGTCACTAGAATCTTCCCGACTCGAGTCAGTCAGGTGATTTGTTTCTGCTACAGGTGTAGCAGCAGTCTTAATAATATTAGGTATAAATCGTCCTTCGTTTGAGTCGACACTATCAGTTCGGTTATACGCGTCCAAATCATCTTGTAAAGAATATCCATTCAATGGTGTATATTCCACTTGTTCAATATTAGCCACTGATTTTGAAAGCCTTTCTTTTTCTAATTTAAGTCTGGCTTCATTATAGGCATACTGAAAAATATTCAAGAAATATTATTAAGTGATAAAAAGTTGAAGGTAATTTGATTCATTGAGTATTTAAAAATTATTGATCAAAACTCCTGTAAAACTACTGTTTCACACAATTTTAATACAATCTAGTTTTAAGACATACAGCAATTTCATTGGTTAATTTTCGTGATGGACCAATCAACTAGCTGAATCATTATCATCATTTTAATTTAGGATTTTGTAACACTAGCTCCTAGACCAAGACAATAAACAGATACTAACCTGAGCTTTTTTGATATATTCCAGCCAGCATTTAACAGCTGATTCATTAGCATGGAAGGTATAGGCTGTACTTGGTACATGGTATTCATTTAAATATATTAACAGAAAACTCCCTAAAATAAGTGAAAATAGTCATAAAGCATTTTTCAAAATACTTAGGTCTATCACAACAGTTTTATTTGGCAACATAAAAGTAGAACGTGCCAAGCATGGCTGAATCATCCATAAATTGGCAGACTGAATTCAATTGTATTGTATTGATTTATAATTAGTATATATTTGCATACATTAGGAAGTTAATGCTTATCTAGCGTAGGTGTTTTAAATGTTCTGAGCCTTGACCTTAGTAATCTTGTCAACTGATGTAGTAATAAGTAAAACTTACCTTTATCTTTAAGATCATGTACCAGAATTCTATCAAGTCTCATTGGAGGTTTTAATACTTTATATTTATCCATTCTTTTATTAGATTTACAGATTAAAAACAAATCAGTGAATAGAAAACAGTCTACTTCCATCTGAAATATAGTACAATAAATTAGTGCCCTTGTCTGCAGATTGTTACAGAGTTACTGTTCTTTAATAGATTTCTTTTTGGATGATTTTGGATTTCATTAGTTTCAATTATTGTTTACTTAATGTAACTTTGGACAAGGTTTATGTGGTGTTTTTTTTTTGGTTTTTTTTTATCACAATGGTCACTTTGTAGAAAATCATGATATTATTATAGTTGGCCATAAATTATCCTGAAAGACAAAAAAAAAGAAAATTGTCCCTACCCTGGCTTGAGCATCTTTTAATTTCAATGCAGACTGCATCAATAATTTTCTACTGACTTGGTTAATACCAGGCATTGGAGCACGCAGGTCAAAGTTCGTGTTATATTCTTGCAGAATCTGAAAATATAAGAAATATTCCATAAACATTTGGTAGAAAAAGATGCAAAATTGGGAAAATATTTTGAAATTCAGATGAATTGAGAATGATTAGAAAACAAAGATGTCTGCCTTAACGAAAAGTGAGATTTACAAATGAAAATGAGCAAAGGGAAGTAACTTTGAGAAATAAGATATGATGAAAGGATCAGAGATGAAATATAAAGAGAGAATGAATAAAAATAAATCTGAAAAGGAATGAATGAATCCCATCACCAACTTACAGTGCAGATTACAATATAATGGGAATTGAACTAGTTCAACTTTCAACTTTCAACAGAATGTCTTAACAGTCCTCAACATGCACTCCACAATTAACTTTCAATCTCTTAAATAACATACTGACTTTGAATCATTCCAATATCTCAACTTGTCCACACTGGTGTATTAAACTTACATTATAGTGGTGACTGAATAATGGTTGCCATACCTGTGACAATCATATGCCTTAGAAGGAATTCAAATTTTTTGTACATGTAGGGGCCTACAGTATTTCAATAAATTTTTTAATTTTTGAAAAGTGTAAATATGACTCATGACCACATAATTACATGATATAATTGCCCAAGCTGCTCCACCAGCTGTTACTGAGTTGATGTTTCAATATATTTATACTCAGTGTTCAGTAGGAAAAGTTCAGTGATGTTGGCTTTAAATACCCAAGTCAGAAATTTGTCCAAAATCAAAACATTTTAACCTTCTTGAAATAATGTGCTTTCACAGGTATGTCACCAGAGTTGCATTTTTTTACAACATTGCAAAGCATTAACAAAAAATGTTGACATCAGGTTTCCAAACTGACACTAATACTACAATCACTCTACACAATTCTGACTTAAATCAGCAACTTGTTTGATCAAAATATAATCATAAAAATATCAAACACACTCTCTCTCAACAGATCACTGTCCTTTGTTAGTACAGACCTCTTTTCTGAACTTTTGGGAACATCTTAATGCCAAGCCAAAGACCGAAATTAAAACTACCTTTCCGATCTATAAACCATATTAAGAAATAAAGCCTGACTCAATTAAATTACCCTGAACTCCTATACAAATAGAATCAACAACTTTCTACCTTGTACCTTGTTTCACAATGGCTTAGATATAAATATTATTTGAAACAAGGGTTTCATAAAGTGAAAGTTAAAAAGATGACTCGTCTTCTCTTGAGACTGCCATATATATAAAAGACATATATAGAAATAGTCAATGAAATTTCTAGTTTGAGGTATACTTGAAGGAATTATGATTTTTGTATGAATTTTTGTGCAGTTCTAGTACTTCTGAATTCTATTTATTGGGATTTTTGCTATTCTATGAAAATATTGAAGCATGAAGTATTCTACTAATCAAAAATAGAAGCATTAATTTTTTGTGAAACAAGGTATTAACTTATAAACTTTAGAAGCAAGCAACTAACTTTTTATCTGTTTATATAGAGCTACTAACTAGAAGCAGCCATGCTCCCTACACCAGACGTAAAAACAGGACTGAATACATTACCTTTCTTTACACATAGAACACATCAGACTTAAAGCCATAACCTGCTATATTCCTACCTTTATATCACCATACATAGCAGGGACATGTCAGTCTCTTTAAGCAATGAAATATTGTTTTGCCTTGTGTAAGGCGGGAAACTAAATAAGTTTAATTGAAAAGACATTTTTAGCTTAAATGGGAGTAATTTCCTTTGTAATCAAGGTCTTAATCTTAAAGAACCATGAAAGATGTCATGATAAAAACAAATAAAGAGTAAGGAATGACTGAGAAAAAAGAAATGAAAATAATTGACAGAATGAATGAATGAATAGTAAATATATAGCAAGGAATAAAAGAGAGATATGCATAGCTAATAATGAGCCTCCATCTTGGATTTCTTTCTGAAATAAAATTCTTACCATGTGTCAAAAAGTATGGTTTGAACTTAAAAAGCAATAAAACAAACGCAAAAGACATAAAAAAATATAACTAACAAAAAATTAAAGTAGTTAGAAAAAGTGTTAATGCATACCATATAAGGACATGATGCTCAACACCCATGTTAGGAAAATACATGCCAGAAATACAAAATGACAGGTAATGAAAATGAAAAGTTGTTACCATGATCATGAACATACATGCGAGCACACACAGCTAGGTGGTGTTAATAGACCATGCAAATGTAAAAGGTCAGAGGTAAAAGGTCACGTCTGTACTGCAGTGAATAAACGTAAAATATTAGCGTGAAGAAAACAATATCAATTTTAATATCAACTATCACCATATAGACACATTTTTCCAAGAAGAACTGTAGGATAATAATAGATAGGGGATGAGTAATTAAAAACGCAACCATCAAAACATGCACCTCCATCTTTTTACTGTTGTTATTTAAAGTAAATAAAATAACAATGAGTATATGTTAAGTTTTAAGAATAATTTCTGCATCAAATATTCTTTTACACATCAGTTCTGCTTGGACAAATGTCTTTGTGTTAGTTTCTCATAGCTTTTAGTTAATATTCATCAACACTTTGATCTGAAGCAATTGTAAATGCCACTAAAATTGAAAATATTAAGTGCACATTGGCAGTGAATTAAAAAGCAAATCAGGTGAAAATGCAGTGGTTTGGATCAAGCTGGTGACTAAGAGCTATCAGAAAATAAATTTAAAACAATAAGTTTACAATATTAAATAAACAAACGGGAGAAAGAACAGAGTTTTAACAATTAGTTTTAAAAATTTTCATTTATCAGTAAGAATTTGTTTGCTTTTTGTTTGGGCTACTTCATATCAAAAATAGAGAACAAGAAATATAGAATAAGCATTTAGCTTTTTAGAAAATTGCATTATTGCCCAACTTTTTTGAGAATTTGAGATTGAAAATGAAGTCAAATCTACAGATCCTGTCATTTTTAACTTGTTACATTTGGAATATTTTGAATGCTTATTTTTATTTGTTAAAACTTTGTTATCATATCTGAAAGTAAAGATTACAATAGTTAAAAATAAAGCTGATAAAAAGATGTCTTTCACTTTGTTATCCAGGATATCCATTAAACATTGAGTCCTTTTAAGACAGGTATACAAATGAACTTTCCAAGAAATCTTGAAGTAAGAGTTATCCCCCTTTAGTCTTCAACAATTTCTTTTCAACATTTTGATATTTTAAAAGTAAATTTGCTTTTGGAATATAAGCAATTTCTAGTAATTGAATACAGTACTTAATGTAAACACTAAAGTAAAAAATACCAAAAGTTACTAACAAATTGAAAGACATTTTTTTAATATTTTTCAAACTAAAATATAGAAAATGTTAGTAAAAATCAGACATCATGATAAGAACTCATTACCTTAACGCACTCTTCATTTGGGGCCTCAATAGCATCATAAGGTTCTATTTTAGCTATAATTGACTCATATCGCTCCTGTTCTTGTTGATTACGTAACTGTGTATTCACATGGGTTACAAATCTGTCTATATGTTCAATCTGAAACAGAACATTATTTTGAAATAAACTCATGAATCATGGAGTGTTTTCTATGATAAATTCTAAAATTGTAAACACTTGTGAGACATGCACCCTTTTTTTCTTTCCTTAAAGTATCATACAATTAAACTCTTAAGATTTAAAAAGAGGCAAGAAACCAAAACTGCTGGAGGCATTATTTGAAAATCAAAACATTTAGTTTGCCATTTCCATGCATTTTGTTGTTTTATACTGAATGATTTGTGCCTTATCATTAGAAGACCACAGGCAAGTCTAAACATATTTTGATAACTGTTTTATAAAAATGGTCAACTGAACTTCGGGCAGATGTGAAAAGTAATGCTATGCCAAGAATGAACTTGTTGTTGCCTTTTAATTCATATTTTGTTACTAAACCAGGTTAAATTCAAAATAAAACTTACCATTTCCTCCAAATCCTGTCTTTGATGAGGATCTTCTGTTTTCTTTAATATAGCATTCACCAGTAGAGAATATTTAGTTAATCTCTGCATAGGTTTAGCCAATAAATCTGTTAGTTTTAATCTTTTACATTGTGGTTGTGCTTCTGCCCACTGAGAAAATAATAAAAAATAAAACTATTAAAACAAAAACTCGAACAAAATATTGATTTCAACGCTTCAGATTTGTCTTAAAAGAAATACTCTTGCCCAAGTTAGAATTATGGATCCAAAACATGTGCTACAAGCGAAGAACAAACTCGTGTTAACAGATTACCTTCTTCCATCAAAATAAACATTAATATTTGGACTGACTCTGAGTCAAGTCTGAAAATACTTACCACAACAAAAGTTTTAAAGAGTTCATTTTCACTATATTTAGTTCGTTGATAATCAACACAGTTTTTCTGATCAATACACCATTTTACATAGGGGTGAAATAATTTATGGAACTGAAAAATAAACAAGTCCAAAGCCATTTACTATTATTGTAATAAAATATGTTTAAATCAATCAAACCAGCTCAAATACAACATAAAAAATCACCTTTTCTTTAATGTCAAAACTTCTAACATGTTATCATAGTCACTATAATTACAGTATATCTAAATTTCTAAAGCGAACAAACACCAAGGTTCTTAGTGCGCTGCCAAAGATTTGAGAATCATCTTTTTCCATTATAATCTCTAAACAAATAAGTTTTAAGATTTTTATTTAACATTTAGTTTAATTTTAATTGACAGTGAGTTACGTGATGCGTAATGAAACACACATGTCGATTGTTTTAAGGAATAGTCTGGGACAATGGGAGGTTTTGAGAAGATCTGACAGAGCGAGATGGTGTATAAATGACAATCTAGTCTGTTATATAACTGGGTGCTGTGCAATTAAAGGTTATATGTTTGTAAGAGGATTTTATAAATGATACGTTGTTTAATAAGCAGCCAGTGCAAACTATCCAAAACTGGATTAATATGTTATAATAAAAGCACATCACCTTTTTTATACAATAATTACAAATTAATTGCGTATTAACCGATAGCATTTGATATTTTTTGTTTTGCTTTATCATTTAAGATAAGATATTTTCTGCATGATGATGATAATAATTGATAATATACAATGACTCACAGTGCAGTGTGCATATATAATACATAGGAAATGAGTTACATACCTGTGTTGTAAAACCCTGTTTAAATAAGGATGGATTAAGTGGTTGCCGTGACGATCTACTGTCATTTAAAACTGGTAATATATGTTGTTCCCAGAACTGACAGTTGACTTCTTCCAAGGCATCAATATTACTAAATAACTGCTCTGTTTCAATCTGAAAATACAATCAAATATCAGAGCTGCAACTTTTCTATTATCACAAGATAACCATTGATCAGACATAGAGTTTTATATTAAATATCATGCAAACTTAGACTCAGATTCAAATTAGATTATTATTTTCTCTTCTTGTGACAAATGTTTCTATAGGAGAGGATAACACCAAATATCACATTGCTTACTTTGGAGTAAATATGTTCCTATATTGTAAGTGATAATGGGTTTCCTATTTTTAACAGAAGGTTTGAAATGTCTTGTTAAATCTATTTCACCAAATTTGCTAAATAATTATGACAAATCCTGTGAATAACAGTGAGAAAATTAAACTTAGGTCTTCAGTAAAAATGAATGAAATCTTACTTACCTCTGATAATAACTGGTTATTCTGAATATTTAACAAACAATTTTTAAATACCTATAAATAAAACAGGTAAAATTAAGCAACGCTGTTTGTATAAATTAAATGACTATCAAGAACTTTATTAAAATAAACTGATAGTGAATATATCAAGAAATCAGTGTGTTTCCTTCTCAAGCGCATACACTACTAGCTCTCCTGATGAAGATGTAGTATCAGAAATGTGTTGACAGTAAGAGATGAGATGTATTGAAATATGGTAGGCCTACTTACATCAGTTATAACATTGAGATTTTTTATAAAAGATTTTTCTGTTTCTATTAACTCCCAGATAGCTTCCTGTTGATCATTCTGTATCTTGGACAGTACCTGAAATATATTGATTGAATGAACCTTCTTCACCTCAAACTACTAAATCAGTGTACCCATAGTCTAACTCTTTATAAATGGATGGTATCCCACAAGGAAGGTAAGATATGAATTGGAAAACGAAAACCATACTCATTGTAAATGATAAAATATTTCCACTTACCCCCACATTTTCTACGATATTTCTCCATGCTGGTTCCAGCTGGAAGTTTTCTTCATTGACTGGCATTTTACCCATGGCAACCAGGGGATGAAGGGGAGGTAATCCATTGGAACTATAATTTGACAAGAGTTCATTGAGCTGGTCATGTTTTTCTCGATCCTGAAATACAGAAGAAGAATCAAATTAAAAGCATGGTCATAATTGGTTTAGAGATGGCAATGGCCATAGAAAATGAATTTTTTAGATCTAAATATTTTACCCCTCATATCTTATTGAGCTACATTTACTCAGTCAAATATATATTCTTGGATTTGTTCCTTTGTTGTTTTGAATATGTTTAATTGTGTTTCTACAATAACATGTGAAATTGTTTGACAGAAGATGGTTTAAAGAAATTGTCCATATGGATCATGATTGGGGTGGTCAAATTGAAAGCTTGAGGGCAGGTAGAAAATATATATTGAATATATAATATAATGTTGTAAACAAGTACAAGTTATTAGCTTTGTTAAAATTGCTAGCTTCATTGATTTATATATAGTTATAACTATTGAATGAATGGAATGTATGTAATTTCTTCAAATAAAATTGATTTTATCAGCATTTTGAATATGTACAGCTAAACTATGTATGGAAATTGATTCAGCAAATATAATGAAAGAGTGTGTCTGTAACATGTATTAATGTCCAACTACAAATTTTACACTCTCCTGCCTATCCTATAGGAAATACAGTTTAGATGAACTGAATGCTACACAGGATCATCAAGTTTTGTGTGATGGAATTTTAGACTCTAAATCATGATTGTTGCTATCATTATCTGGAAAATTTGCTTTAAGGCATCAATATACACACAAAATATATTGTTACTTGAGTTAATCTTATGCTGTCAAAACCGGTTTTACATTATATAAATATGGTATAAAAAAATTTTGAAAGGGTTGATATTGTACCTTGAATCTGTGCATTTTAGTTTATATATATCCAGATAATTACACAGTTGTCCATAAAATCACTTTCCACACAATAGATATATAATCCTTATTTCAAATCTGTATTATCACAATCTTAACTTCATCTGAAAATTTTCAAAAATTTCTTACTAATCCATCAAATCAAAACTGTACAACATTTGGCAAAACATTCCCTTTAAATGACCCAACCCTAGCCAAATTGCAATTTAACGCTCATCATCAACTGATGAAACATTTCCTCAATATACTACCTCCACAAACACAGAAATCCATTAGAGTTGTCCAAAAACATGGAAGTCTACAGCATACAAGATAACACATCCAGGTAAAACCATACCTCCATCTAACTTAATCCTTATAAGACCAATATAAAACATAGAAAACTGCTTAAAATTCTTAGAAAACATGAACACGTCAATACCTAGGTGTGGATAATTGTCCTAAATAATATATTTACAACCGTATACCTATATACCTATACATATATTATAGTTATTGATTGATACTAGTTAATAACCAGTGGTATAACACCTGATTTCTCGTTATACATGTAGCTTTATATACATATTATCTCTGAATCCCTTTTCAATTATAACTTCTTATATACTGGTGACTTTTATATCTTATTATATCTAGCTGAATCATCCTTGCAAAATGACAGGTTTCTCATTGATAACTACTGAAGCAGTTTAAAATCCCTATTTCTGATACGTTGGGAAAACACAACAACTATGCAATTAATGAAAAATGGGTATAGGCCTAATAATACATGTATGTATAGACATATCATATATGAACATCAAAATATCTAGGTGATTACACAGGCCAAATCACAAACCCATGTTTCCAATGTCTTCACCCTTTGTAACCTTATCTTCAATTACTGTTTCATACACGAAAACAGATCTATCAAAAAGACAACTCACAATAATAAAGTATAGCAAAATCCATAAACTGACAAATGTTAGAAATGAACTTTTCAGATATTCAACCTAAGACTTGATTAGATTGAAGGTAAAAGAGTACCAGTATAAAAACAAAATGGTAAATATTTAATCTAATCCATACCAGTAACAGTGAAGATATACCTTGCTTAACTATTCTAATCTTCATCAATAATTTAATTATAATTTCACTTTCTTGTACATAAAAAAAATAGGATTATAATCAGAGAGAAAATAGGAGAAAATATCACTAACTAAAAAAAAACATTATCACGTTTTTTTGTTGAAAAAAATTGGCTAATATCGGTGAAAAGTTTCTGGAATACATTTTAAAAAGAGATATGTACAGCTAAAATTGAACTTCTATTAAGAACCAATGAAACTAAATTTCAATTTTATGTCCAAATTCATTATCAGGCAACTAAGTCCTGAAAATACTCCAAAAAAAAGTATATGATGTTCTTAACCTGAGATATAAAGCTTTACAGAATTAGATACAAACACAAAACCAAGAACATCCAAGCAAGAATTTGACTAAAATATCCACTGCAACACAACCACAAAACAGCTTGAGAGAAATATCCTACAAACAACAGCTTGTCCCTAAATCTATCAAACTTAACAGAAAAATAACAGTAAAATCATTTTTTATGTTTAAACTAGAATAAAATAATACATTTAATCAATAATCAGTATAAAAATATTTTTTAACAAAATCAATATCTTTAGAAATATCACAACTTTTGTATTTTTTTACCTTTTAATTCCTTTACTTCATAAAAACTGTATATTTAAAGAAAATATAGAACTTTGTTTTAATTTTCTGGAGTGGTAATTTGAGCTCAGCTCCAGTTTTGTAAGAGTGGCTTAGAGAACATTTTTTGTTCATACAGAGATACCATAAGACTAGCTTTGAATAGCTACTGTCTTTGCAAGTTCATTGGTCTATCAAATTTTGTTAATTTTTAAAGTGAATTTGAATATAATTTTGATTTTGAGACCTTTAAACTAATTGAATTCAACATCAAGGTTACTATAACAAAATATAGTACAGGCACACATACTAAAAGGCTCGACTGAGAAACTGCAGAACTGAAATTTTTTAACTTGTTCAACCTTGATTGACCTTCACTTCTGCACTAAAATATCCAATCAATTTTTTCAAAATTTAAAGTTTTCCACATGTTCAACTGTTGCTGTCCACATTTGTTGATAAAACAACATTTCATCACAACAAAACTTCACTCAAATTTCACATGTTTGTAGATTTCTACTTGGACTTCTTTGAAGAAGTTTCAACTTTTTACTTGACAAATAGAAAGTGAGTCCAATTCAAACACTGGTCCTATATCTTTACTGGAGATCCCCCAAAACTCAGTTCACCTTCACTCAACCACAGCCAAACTGATCAATTCTATTGTATTATTGAACAATACATGCCTTGATAGTGTGAAGATACTACACTGATTACTGGTCATCTTCCCACTATCAGGTCATAATCATCTGGTTAATTTAATGCCCTTCAGCTTATTTTCACATTAGTTCAACCACAGATATATATGGCTCAACCACAGATATATATGGCTCAACCACTATAAATTATTGAAGTAAACTCAACACCACTGACCAAGCCAAACTGTCTTAAAGGGATTGTTAAGAGGTTTTTTTTATACTTTTTATATGTATCGTGGACACTGATAGCATCAATTTGTACCATTCCAATTTTCAATCAGATGTGTGTGTTTCATGCAAATCCACGAAAACGAAGCATTTAACTGTCTCAGAGGGCCCAATGTGATATAAGCAGATTTTGCGATATTGAAATCATAACACGCTTCATTTTAGTGACATTTCAGGAACCACTGACATCTGACCGGGCCAAAGATTGTACAGGACCTTTGATGAAGGATGGGAAGGATACTTTACTGTGACTGCAAAGATTATACTCTGATATAGGGAAGATGGTAATGGTAAAACTTAGAAGGGAATTTGACAAAGAGAAGATGGTTCTTATAGAAATTTGACAAAGTGAAGATGGTTCTAATAGAATTTTGATACAGGGAAGATGATACAGGTTAAGAATGTTGTATTGTCACTAGACAAAGGGAGATAATTATGTTATAACACCTGAATGACAGTTAACACATCTCACCTGTCAAATAATATCACCTGATATCACTCTACCCTTGGGCTTACTCTTCATTTTCCTCATGTTACTATCTTTAGATTATTGAACATGAACAAGTACAAGATATCAAAATTGAAATGACATCAAATTTAGGTGAACTCAAAGAGTTGGGTTTCTTCAACAAGAAAAGGTCTTGATCACACTTGCTATCATTTTACCCTTGCCTTGTACATTCATGTTACTTTCTTTGGAATACTAAACTTGGAAATTACCAAATATCAACTTTGAATATGTTTGAAAAAAGTTTGGGCTTATTAAGACTGGATTCAGCAAGATAAATTTGCAAGGACAAGATCATTAGCCCACTTCTTGATATCCAATTTTAACTATCTAGGGACCTGTGCTTCCAACAATGCTGCTTTTGGTATAATTTAAGATATTTATGTCCTTTTTAATGCCTTGAAATGACAATTCACATGGCTATAAACTAGATTGTCTATGAGCTGTATAAGCTTATAGTTTTGAGTGATCACCACATACAATTTGAAAAGTAGCAAATCTAACATATATCATTGGGATTGAATGAACTCTTAATCCAGCCTATATTAGAGTACAAAGTTCAGTAGAAATTTCCCCTAATAATGACAGGATAAAAAGATTACAAGATATTATTTGACATCAATAATATAATACTGACAGACATGTTTTAATCCCTGTATTTGGCTAATGGCCATACAAGCCTTGGTGATAGATTGTACCCATTCATTAGCCAATTTCGCTTTTTTTTTTTCAAAGTTTTCAGTTTTTTTCCTTCAATAAAACAATTAAGATCAAAAGAATTTGTCTTTCATATAATTTTTCACTTTCATCATATACATCATTGTAAACAGCCAAACAAAATGCCAAAAGTGGCTTTATGAAAGCATGCCAATACTCTGTTTATCTTTAAATTTAGAGAAGGTTGTAGATTATTGATAATGTCTTTGAGTTTTAATTCTTTGCTCAAGATTGATAAATTTAACATCAGCAGATAAAAAAATAAACCGACAAAACTTGTGAGGCTTGTCATTTTGTTTTTGTTGTAAACAAGACATTTGAGACTTAAAGATCAAAATTGGCTTAATTGTAGTTATCTCCCTTGATGGAAACTTAAGTGTCGCTACACGAAATTTGACTGCAAGTCCGAGACTATATCGAGGAGATGTCTGGGTGTCAGAGACTACAGTTTATGATATAAAATATTCAGTAACTGTCATAATGATTTCCAGTACTAGGTAGACAGAATTATGACTGTCAATATTTCCTCACTTCTGTCACTCAGACACAAGTTTTTTTTAGGATCTGATGTAATGCTCAAGAAAGTCTTTTTGTTTAACTCTTACAGCTGATGATATTTTGTAAGCTGGATTCTGCTGCGTTTAGCACTTTAAAGTTCACTCCTCAAATCTGTTTTTTAACAATACCATTGTAAAAAATTTATAAATTTCGCGAATCAATTTTTTTTTGTTAAACAGAACTCAGATTGTGTGGGCAAAGAACAAGAAGGTCCTTGTTTTTCTGTTTCTTCTACTTAATTTTTCTTAATCCTTAAGACTTCAATGTCTCTAATAACATATTCAAATTTTTGATGTTTTCAGAATTTTGGAGTTCCACATATATTTTTTTTTCCACTATTTAGTGACTTTCTTTAATTTGAATATATTATATATATCTTTATTTCATTGAAATTGATCGTTCTGAAGAAAATGTTTCTAGTTGAAAAATAATTGAGAAATCAAACAGAAGCTACATTAGTTACTGTTAGGTCATTATGAAGTAATGTTATATGAAATGATATCAGAATATAGATTAAGGTATATAAGTGGGTAGAGATTATAATATATCAATATCTTACGTAATATTATTGATTTATATCTCCTTAAAAATTTAAAAATTTATCTATCCCATAATATACAATATTATATATCTTAAAAAATATTTTTGACTATGACTATATCTTCATTCCTACTGATATGGAGTAAAACATCAACTAACATCAATCTACAAGATCTGACCTCAAAATTGAGGTTTTGTGGTTAACCTTGAGGTCATGGAGAAGCTGTTGTGTCATTCATTGAGTTCATCATTAAACCTCAACCACTGATTTATGCAGGAACCCTATTCTCGTTATGTTAT
>NW_008710951.1:32150-176336 GCF_000327385.1 Lottia gigantea | reverse complement strand
TATGAGGTATCCAGCAGTGTTTGTACCTACAGTTACCCTGTCTCCTGGTGATTCAACTGGTGGTTACCCTGCCTGCTATTGATTTCAACTTATGTTTACCAGGGTCACTGATAATTTTTACCTGAAGACACTCTGCACCTAATAATTTAACTGGCAGGTCTTAATTTAAGAGTATTAAAACTCTGACACATTTATTAGACAAAATATTAAAATCCATAATTTTATTAGTGGTGTTTTCATGTAGAAGACCATAAATCTATTTCAAGAACTATTTTAAAGTTTATCTTTGGTGAAAGCTGACTTGAGACACCTTGATCAACTCTATTCTAATTAGTTCTGTTGTGGTGTAGAAATGTTAGGAACAATGTGAGGAGAATTCATAAATAGCACTTACCCTTGATTTGAAATTTGGTGCGAGAGGCCAAGATCTTCTATAAATAGAATGAGCACTAGCTCGGACGGAATTAGGTCGACGTCTGACCACATCGTTTAATGTAGCTGATGAATACATCCAAATGGTTAATCTAATTCACAATATACAACAATTTATATTCACAGTTATAGGTTTATCCCATGTTTCAATCTCTTGAAATTTGATAGTCACAGAAACATTGAATGATAAAATCCCAATATATCCATTTTTAGTTATAAAGACTTTATCAGTGATGATATAGATCCAGTATTAAGGCACTTTGGTATAAAAGTTATTATTATTTACATTGCTAATGTTCTAGTCTGTTAAGGTGTATTTTCTGGAAGGTAAATATCACAAGTATTATAAAACTATTATTCAACTATATAGAAACACTGAACAAATCTTAGACTCTTAGCACCTTATTCCAATAACATTGGCTATACAATTCAACTATCAGTACCTAAATTTACTTCTACATATCTCAATTCAGGCATTCAACACATCAATGAAAACCAAAGAAATAAAAAGAAACCTCCTTGGTCACTGCTAAATATCCAAAATGAACTGTTAAAATGTTGGCCACCAAATGACAAACAATCTTAAAATAGTAACATGACCAAAAAAATTGGAGTAATTCATTAATCTCTAATCTGGATTAAGCAAATCCCCAGTCACTGAGTGCTGAAATGGCTCTCAAATCATAAATGAACTGTTAATCAACTGAGATTTGGTAAGTTTTACCAGGTACGAACAACAGCCATGTAACAAACTTGGCTAGAACTTTCTCTACAGTTTTGGCCAAATGTGATCTTCAGTAAAACTCTCAATAGGTAATAGACCTAGCAATAAAATTAGATCAAATAACATATATGAGAGGCCATAATATTCATACAAATGGTTCTAATTTAAATAATATATCACCATATTTTTCCAAAATGATATCCCTAATTCACAATCTCTGAATCATAACAGATTTCAAAGCCCTGGGTTAATAAGTGCTCCTACCCTAACAGCTTAAATCAACTTCTCCCTTATCCATTAATTATTTTGTTTCACAATAAAGAGAGTAAATCTGCAATAACTCAAAAACATTTTAAGCCATAGAAAAACCTCATGGAAAATTTCTTTTATAAAATAAACATCATTCTGCTCTACAAAATCTATCATTAGACACTAACACTAAATCATCCTTTAAAATAGGAGAGTGTTCTGATAGAATAGGCATCTCTCCACAAAAAACAATCACCCTGACAACCAAAATATCAAAATTTTGAAAATTTGACATGTAAACACATCAAAATAACCAAACTCTGCAAACACAAACTCAGATAGATGCAGAAAATCTGTTACCACTTTGTTTTAAATGAATCTCATACAGAACGTGGACATGGTCACAGATTGTTTTTTTCATTATTTCATATTTCAGTAACATGTAATCAATAATTCAAAATATTTTAAATGCATGCACGTCCCATGCTAGAATGTTATCAATTTTTAAGCAACTTTTAATGATTTGTCAAATCAAAGTAAAATTTAATGGACAAAATCCTAAGTTGAAATACTTTTAACATACTAACCTCTTAGAACCAAATTTTAACTGGATTTTCACAGCAACCAATTCAACTGCTAGAATTACTATCTTAATTTTTGAAGATAAACAAAATAAAAAAGAAATTGAAGACAAATAAACACAATCTAAAGCAACCTGGCAGACAAATAAACACAATATAAAGCAACCTGGCAGTAATGAACTGTTAATTGATTTCAATTAATAAAAGTAAACACATTTAAAAACTGTTGTAGAGTTTGATCATTGACACCAATCTTTATACAAACTGTGATCAACTAGTGTTATATTTTTCACCTGCCATATTTTTAGATTCTTCACTCCTGTGTAGCAAGGTGATCTGAAGTTCAAGCCAAATTTTAGAATTTGTTCAAAATTAGACCATATGAATCCACCAAAACATCAAGAACATCAATAAATATCATCCAAAATCATTCATCAGAAACACAATGCAAACGCTTTACAACAAATTTATGGAACTGGTAGTAACATGTGATTCTACTAAAACTTCTAAACTTGCAGAAATTCACAAAATCACAAACTTCATAACTCTCAGAAATTCATCTCACAGAACTTCATAACTCTCAGAAATTCATCTCACAGAACTTCATAACTCTCAGAAATTCATAACTCTCAGAGCTTCATAACTCACAGAAATTCACAAAATCACAGAACTTCATAACTCTCTGAAATTCATAGCTCAAAGAAACTCTTAACTCACAGAAACTCTTAACTCACAGAAATTTGAGTATTTGTTTTTGGTCAGTGGTTTCATAAGAGTATAACACCTTCAGAAATTGATTACAAGGACAATCTTTGCAAATAAATCAGTCTACTTCTGTGCCCACAGGCTGGTGTAAACTAAATAATCATTTAGAAATAATAAATCTCTTAGTTAGACCAACATTAAACTTCACCCCTTGAGTTCATTTGTATAAAATGTGTCTTATAAAATTGACATGGTCCACTGAATATATAAATACTCTTAAACACACTAGGCATCGCCCCTTTAATATCTACTAAATCTTCACTTCTTTTACTTTTATTCACAATTCTTTTTTCACTAATTTTTCATTCTTAGAGAAATTTTGATTAAGACTTTTTGTTAAACATTCATTTCATTTATTTCTTGTAAACTGAGCACAAATAGAGTGATTCACATTTCCAAAAACACTGCCCTGATGAGAATTGTATATCTGAAACACCTGTTTGCAGAATAAAATGGGCTTGTGTCCAAAAAACATATAACAAATCATTAACACTATAACTTTTAACAAAAAAAAACTGGTCCAAAAATTCCAAGAAAGTTTTCACCAAGGTAATAAAGGATAAACTATATTAATTTTTAGTTCTGTAAAAACATATAAATCTTGATTCAAATGCATAAACAAACCCAGCAATGCAAGAAAAAATTCAAATTTCACTTACTCTTAATTCTAATTGAAACAATCCTTCCTTCAACAAAAGCCTTTTACAATGAGACTGAGCCTCACAAACAATCCTGCCTTAAGAACGCTTTAAATATTTTAGCATCTTTCAACTAAAACTATTCAAATATTTTCACATTCAGCCTAAAATTCATGAAACTTTTTTTTAGATGAAATAAAATTATCCCCTATCCTTTTTTTTTTTTCATTAGAAAAGTTCAAATTGATCATAAAAACCTTTTACTTTTCTATTTTTTTTGTTTAATGAAACCATATAACTCACTATTATCAACTAATATACACCATATATGTTACAAATATCTGAACTTTTTACTCCAAGTTTTTTTCTCCACAATAATTTGGGCTGAGATCATAAATGATTAACTAAAGGCTTATCTCAATAACCTTTCAATATGACTGCAAAAAACTTTAGATGGGTGGTTTAATAAGTCCATTGTCCCTTTCTCTTACTGTCACAGTGCAAAGACATTAAAATTAATACAGAGGGGCAAAAAGGTTTATTTTTATCTTTGCTTCTCAACTTCTAAAGATATAAAAAAATAATCCCATTATAAGATTTTATCAGCAAAACAATTTTCAAAATTTTGACTTAAAAATGAGTTGTTGTGCTTTTTTTCATATAAAGAGCAGATATAACAGTGGGTTTTCGAATTAATGAACATTTAAAGGTTATCAATCTGTTTATGTAAAAGTAAGGAATCCCTAAAACACAGATAAAATGGCAAGAGGCAAGAGGGCAGTTATCACCAACCAAACTGTGTGTGATATACGCAGGGTGACCTGACAATAATCTAAGTCATGTGACTAGGCCATAAGATTAACTAACCAATAAACAACAGGAAGATAATCTTTAAAAACAGATTAGTTATAGATATATGTACACAGGACACAGACTAATATTTTCTTAGATGACAGGTTGGGCTAACATCCGTTTTAAACCACATACAAAGTATAAATTATAATTTTATACTTGGCAAGAATTTATAAAAAGTTTTTTTGATCTAAAATTGTTGTTAAAACAGTAATTAGGTGAAAATTTGAAAAACAATACCCAGCCAAATAACCCTTCTCAGGTTAAAATTAAATGATGTCATAAATATTACGGTGGCCGCAGACTGATCTACCAATCAAAATCTTCTACAAGCTGCCAGTTTCTAGCTATCTTAGAAAACCCAGGTACTTTCTCAGTCCAAAGCCCATCCGACACTAATCATTGAGAAAAAAAACCCCAAACTTTTTATCAAACTAAAATCTGCAACAATCTTTTTTGACACAGTTTTTATCCAGATGACAAGACAGATTTTCACACAAATTCTACCAACCACAAAGATTGAAATCTTTCACGATTTCTACATTTAATAAAAAAAATCCCATTAGCATAAGAGCACTGACAGAGGTCATAATTAGAAGGAAAGAGCCCTACCTAACATGACCAGCCAAATTTTTCATGAAACACTTTTCAAAACAGAAGGTTTGATTTTTGGCAGAGGAATATGTGTGGGATGCCATTAATATAGATATTGAATGTTTTAAACCTTAACGAACAGATCCAATTCATTATTTTTTAATCAAAAGAAACACCTACTGAACTACGCCATTTCATGCTAACTAAATAACAAATTTTAAAAATTTCGTCTTGGAGCATGTTTTCTTGCTTTTTCAATGAAGAACAAGTCATTATGGCAACTAGAATGTACTGTATACACCTTGTAAAAACCAGACATAAATCTAACTCTCTTTGAAGTTCAAACTTTGACTTGTTTATTACAGGTGTGTTATATAGATTTGACTTAAAACATATGTAACTTATAATTACTATAGAAATAGAACCTTTTAAAAACAACAACTCTTTATAATGTAATAATACACAACCTATCCTTCTGGCATTAAGAAAAATCAGAAACAAGCATCTTGGCAGTAATTGGCTGAGCAGTACAATAAATGAAACTCCATTTTGTTTGTAGCAGAATTGGACTACATGAACTCTAAATAATATTTATTCTCTAACTATTCAAAACTAAAGGAGACAAGAAAATTTAAAGGCCTTATGTGATACAAGCATATTTTGTGATAAGTGGCGTCATCAAACACATATTTTTGTGGAATTGCAGGAACCACCGATATTTGATTGTAAATTGGAATGGTGCAAATTGATGCTATCAGTGCTCCTGATACACAAAAAAATTCAGAAAACCTCTTCACAATCCCTTTAAACATAGTAATTTGTTAATGATGTCAGAATATCTCAACATCTTTGAGAAACAGGTGTTATCCCAACCAGATATCAAACTGTTGCAGAGCAAAAAACCAGTTCTTGATTCCAGATGAGAGCAGAATTCAATCGAGCAGAGCAACATACTGTGCCAAACACCATCTTATACAATGATTCCAACAGATGCTGTCTGAATTAATCCACCTTTAAGAATATAAAAGTTGTTTACATTTTCACCGGAAATTCGATGTTAGATTCACATGTTCTATTCTCATGTACAACAATTGTTTTGGCATTTCCAAATTGTTCAAAGATGTCTTCCAAACCCTAAAACACTGAAAGTTTTAGTACTCTGTTTTTATTTGGATTTGAAAGTCTACAATGATAAATGGTCAATAATAATTGTAAGATATGTTTAATGGTGTCTTATTTCATGTTTTCAATCCAGTTGATTAATTTTGATAAAGTTGTAGGTGGTGAATTATGAGTGTTAGTTTTTATCAATATTCAATGGATCATAATAACAGTATTTCATGGTCGAAAAATCTTCTGTCAGTGAGATAATTTTAGTCATGGTTCAAATACAGCCCTGAATGATTTGACCTTAAAAATTTTTGAGTGACCTTGGCTCTCTTAAATGCCTTTTAAAAAAGCAAAATGTTTATTTTGAAAATCAAAGCACTACTAAAGATGTAAAAAATCAAACCAAATTTTTTCAGTGCACCATTTGACCTTAATTATCTAATATTAACCTTTTGAAAGATAAAAACATGGCTGATGCAGATTGACATGAGTTAAGAAATATTACCTTAGTAATTTATAACAAGTTGTCAATCATTATCTACCTCCAAGACAGAAAACCTGTCAATTTACCTGCTTTCATCTGACTACTGACCTATTTTACCTCTAATACAGAGAGCTCGATATACAGGTATATAGATATCTTTGATACAGTGTCAACTGATATGCAAATCACAGAAATTTGTCTTTAAGGAAAATCTCAAGGTTTTCAGCACTAATTTCAATAATTGTGAGACATGACATGACTTTTTTAATAGAAATGCCTATAGTTATCAATAAAATGAACAATTAGTAGAATACAAATTTTTTTTGATAATCTTTTCAAAAAACACCTTAGCAACTATAATATAATAGCTATCCACATATGCTATATTTTTCTGAAAACAATTAAATAAGTCTGGATGATTTGAATATATTAAGTCATCCAGGATACTGTCGCACCAAGCACGACAGACATTGTTTGTTTTATTGGAACATAAAATACCAATGACTTATCAAATCTGATATGACATGACATCATTGTATCACTAGTTACATACTGTCATGTCACCATTTTACATAGCGTGATGTCAGCATGTCACATTATACCCAATAACAGCATCAATTCTATAACTTGTGATGTCAGCATGTCATTTATTTACTCAATAACAGCATCAATTCTACAAACTCTGATGTCATAGCTAGCTAGACATGATGTCATCAAGTCACTATTCACTAACATCCTGACATCAATAGTCCCTATCTGATGCAATATAGGTGTTAAGTTTTCAAAAAGTGGTAGATGTCTTTTTGAAGGAAGATATTAGTTATGTGATTCATTACCAATTAAATTAGGTTGACAAATTAATGATCACACAATTTTAGCAAAACGTGCTACAAAGAGAGACCACGAAGTTCCTTGTCTATTGAGATAAAAAAAAATATTTCCTTTCCTTTTCCTTATAGAAACTGTACAGTATGAAGTAATATAAATTATGTAAATTAGCTATTTGAAACTTTAATTCTAATATAACGTCATTCTTGTAAAACTTGCCTTATAAAAATCTAATGACAAGGAAAACTTTGTGATCCACTATTTGCTTTGATCGAGGTCTAGCCATGATTTCCTGTGCCTTTCACATGTGTGAATGGAGCTGAAACTTATTTTGTAAATGCTGAAAGTCATCCATTTGCTACAATAACGTGTTTAATGGTATTGTTCCGAAGTCATTTGTCCTACACCAAAAACAAAGTAGGGCTTAGCTGGGAATAGACTAAGTATGGTGTTGATACAGTTGAAAATAGAACAAGTGAACACACGAGAGACTAGTCCAGGCATAGTGTGGACACGATTCGCTTCTACTATTTTCTACTGTATTAATAATCCCGCACTATACCCTGCATCAGACACTGTCCCGAGTCATAATTCACATTAATAATATTTTAAAAATTGCTGAATAAGATACAACATCAATTTATACAGCAGAAAGACAACCACTGAAGTATATCTATAACGTATCTCAATTCTTACTAATGGCTATTAAAATAGTACATAATATATATATATAAATAATATATATCACCAAAATCTTACAGTATTAAAAAAACTGATATTCATGCCTGTAATCTATATTATTATCTATATTGTATTGCATATACAATTCCATTTTGCAAGAATGGGAAAAGAAGGGATAGATATAATATATATAATATATATGGACAATAACTGTACAGCAAAATATCTTCCTCCTAGGTGGTAATTTCAATCATACTTCAAGACTATATTATTTTCAACATGAGCAAATCATCAAGTTATATGTGACCCATTTGTCACCTAACAAACGATATCGCGCAAAAAGTTTTTGTCATAATTCTTTTTTCCTGTTTACCAAACTTTTACATTTTTTCCCATAAACACTCAATAGAGATATGGCAACCCACTAGAGTATCCACTTGACAAATTGAAAGGAAGCCATTTTAGCTCAGACTAAAACCCAATAGGCAAAACACACATTATTGTTCAAACTCATTTTTTATATTTACACAGGTTGAATGGTTTAAAGGTATACTACCTCTTAGGATGACTAAAAAATTGAAATTTTTAACCTTGGTCAAAATGAGTCTTTGTTCATCAGTGGACTTACCTGGTGTCATAATTATAGAATCCCTCTATAATCAAATAAATCTATAAAACTAAGTAATAATTCATTAAACTAGGTAATTTTGAAACATGCTTCATTAAATACTTAGTTTAATGGATACATTGTCTTATATAGAGATTGTATTCTTTAGTCATGGCAACTGATGATTATATACACTTGTTGACCATGTTTGAAACTTTCTAAGAGGTAGTATTCCTTTAACAAATACCATTTTAAAATCGATTGACAGTCATCATACTTTGTTCTGTATTTAAAAATTTGAAAGACATGAGCTAAGGTCATCCTATCCCTAAGGCAGAAAATTATAATCATTGAAGATAAAATAAAACCTGGACCAATTTCCATGTCAGATATGTAGATTGAAATTGAAACAGTCTGATAAAATCCACTTTGATATCTGACTAGGCCAGACCTTGTAGTTTTATCTCCTGCTGTTTTTTCTAAGAAAACCTAGTCATCTCAACACAATAGTAGAATTTAATCATTAAAAACACACAGGTGTACTATTTCTCATTAGAAAATTTCATTGCACAATCTTTTGAACTTTAGGTTTATATATGATTTCTAAGATTTCATCAATTTTCTTAAGAAGAGCACAATTTGGACAACCTAACTCTTACCTAATTTATCAAGGCTTGCTCTTTCCTGGATGTAAACAACTACAATACCACAATTTGACATACACACTGGAGTGTAATTTAACATAACTTTTTTCACTCAATTTACATTGTAATTCTGCAGGCTTCAAAACAAGTCTGTTTACCCTAGAACTCTTGACTTCACGTACTCTATGTCTTCGATTGTTCCATGCAGTTTCATAAGAATAAACATAAACATAACTGATAAAGTTAGTGTCATTCATCTCTCTCATTGACACACCTGTACACATGATGATTAATTAATATGCATATCATCTTATATTATCTGTGATAATGTACCAGGATATAGTTACACCCTAGTATAATATCATATTACTTATATCTTTTATAATCTTCAATAATAACTCATTCACTAACATACTTTTACCATTTCTCAACAGTCTAACATCATTACATTGTCTTACTAAATTCTAACACCATAACAATGTCTTACTAAGTTCTAACATTATCTTACTGCATTCTTAAGCCATAACATTGTCTTACTAAATTTTAGCGCCATAATAACATTGTCTTACTAAATTTTAGCGCCATAGTAACATAGTCTTAGTAAATTCTAACGTCATAACATTGTCTTACTAAATTCTAACATAATAACATTGTCTTACTAAATTCTTATGCCATAACATTGTCTTACTAAATTCTAACATTATAACATTGTCTTACTAAATTATAACATAATAACATTGTCTTACTGCATTCTTATGCCATAGCATTGTCTTATTAAATTTTAACATTATAACATTGTCTTACTAAATCTTAACATCATAACATTTAAGAACTCTTACTATGAGACCTAGACCAGTTCTATCAAAAGGAATTTTATAGACACAAAGAAATGATAGATCTATCCATTGTGACAAACTTATGGACACAGGTAGCAACACTAGATCTTTAAAGACAGCACAAGCCTTCATTTTAGTATTGAGTAACTCTTACCTCTAAATTATATGTACAAAACATACATTTTTACACAAAATTGAGGGGGAAAATTTGTTGACAGTCTGCTAAACTGAACAACAAAATAATCCTTAAAACTATATGGCACAACAAGTAAGAGACACTTACACATGTATAACCATGTGACATTCTTTCTTAGTACATAAATTCAATCATTGAACATCCAGTAAACAGAAAATTCAAAATCCCACCAAAACTTACAGAAGAGATAGACCCACATGTTAAAACCACAAGACACAAAAAAGTAATGATTTCACCATCATTTCAATTTCAAAGTCTTACATGTCACATAAACTCAATCACTCTTCATCCCATAAACGGAAAAATTCAAAATCAAAACTTACAAAAGAGACAGAGCAACACGTTAAAACCACATTCACCTGTTAAAGATAAGCGATAACTGATTCACACAAATAACAAAAACTACACACCTTTTCTTAAGTCATTTACTGATTCACTCACTAGTTACCAATACACATCAAATCTCAAACCAAAACAAAACTTAGGAATCCATGAAGTCGCACAAAATCAATGCATTATTCTTTAGAATAAAAGTGACTTGCTTTGTGGACAGACCTATTGAGAAGTGAAGCAGACTATCTATAGAGATTACACTGACAACTCTTCTATCTTACTCTACAGTTTTTACTGTGTTCAACATTAATGTCACACCCCACTGATCACTTTACTCTATTTCTCTTGATAGGATAGCAGAGAAAATCCTGCATTCTTGTATACTTTAAGATGTCTGGAGGCACTGGGCAAATTCTTTAAAGCTTCAAAAATTTCTGTTCCAGCCCATAGCATCTTATTACCTGGCATAAAACAATGCTATCTCACTTCAATATCAAGGAAGTTTTTGTTATCCTACTTGTCTGCACTTGATAGGGCTAATGAAGATGGGCATGCTATGCTTATGGCACTCAGACCTTATCATAATTTCCTATGTCCAAATAACAATTCTACATCATTGAAACTATGTAAGAAATTTTTCGTCCTGCTTTTCTGCACAGGATTGCATTAACTGCTATGTTGGTAGACAATCATAGTAGGCTTGTGACGCAGCCTGTGGCACACAGACCTCCAAATAACTGGACATAAATATGGAAAGCATCAATTAAAAGCAGCTGTTTTGCAAGAATAACAGGAATAAGGAGATGTAGCTAAGGAATCTTTACTCAGTTAATACAAAAAAAAAACAGACTTGTTAGTCCCAATTTCAAGCTCTCAAATTTTTATTATAACTCTTTGAAAGCTTGATTTCATTAAAAAGGGTAAACACTTGTGAGGAAAGCCTTTAATAACACAGTAGACTGAATAACTGTCAAAATATCAAACTTTTTGTTTCCATCTGACCTCTAAAACAGAAGAGTTGCCCTACTTTACACAGAAATCTGTGTCAATGAACCAAAGGTAGGCTTATCTTGTTGTAAAAGATAGGCTTGAAACAATATCAGGTTCAAATCTTCCCTAAGAAATAACATGTCAAATTATATTTTGATAGAAAGGACGGTGAAAAATACCCCACTGACCAAACAGTCTACAAGTGCAGGATTCATTCTGATATATTTAGATGTAGGAAATTTAATAAGTTGATGGCAAATGGTAAGAAAGACAAGCTTGCTGCTTTACAGAAAATTGCTGAAACTAGATGCTATCATCTCACATAAAATCCCAGCAGTAGAAAAATCAACTTAGCTTTGCCCAAGAAAATTCAGAAAGAAGCCGACAGGTAGTCATAAACTGAATGGGATTAATCACACCCGTCATTTGAATTTGTGATAAAATAACAATGTAGCTAGGATAAACAGACTGTGATAATAGAACAGGGAGGAATGAATTACTGGACAAATAAATAAAATAGCTTAATCAGACAGTATAGGAAGGAAGTGCTTCTGACTTAACCTCAGAGTTACTGAGTACATTGTCTCAGGCCTAAATGATACTTTTATGCTCTTAATACACTAGATGATACTGGCATTGTTTCCAATGTTCATCACAGCTTTTATGCTCTTAATACACTAAATGATACTGGCATTGTTTCCAATGTTCATCACAGCTCTAATGCTCTTAATCAACAGTATTGGTGCTTAAATGCATCAGATAGGTGGTGCACAGCTGTTCCAACAATAGCTCTGAATAGCTCATGGCACACAGCTGTTCTAACAATAGCTCTGAAAAGCTCAAAGGTATTCATAGTTACCATGGGCATTATTCTTGATACCTTCATAAGTTAAAATCCTAATTTTAATAAAAAAAACAGCTATTAGAAACTTAGTTTAAAATTATTTCTAGTGACCAATCAGATGACTGGAACACTAAATTAACGTTATTGAGAATAGGGCTATAAGGGAAGGAAATGTTCTTGGTCAAGACACAACTACCTAGTTTGCGAAGTTTGGAAGCGAACGTTAACTTGTCATCTACCAACCAACCAACCAATATTGGTCAAGATTGTCCACCAAGAGCTAGAGGTCTAGTATGTATGAGTCATGTTTTTGTACACTGGGACATTTTGGTTACTAGAAATATGGGTTTTGGTTTCCATAGCTTTGTTACAAGACGGCACTTCCATGAGATCTATAATTCTACATTTAAATGTCATGTATTATAATCTTCAAACTGTATTAATACATCTTACATGTTAAACCCTTTCCACTTCATTACACATCCACAATATAAAATAGATCCCAAAAAAAAAAAAAAAAATAGGAGATCAATAATGTACGGGGTTAACCTTTCTAATAATCCTATTAAACAGAGGTGACCTCTTTAAATGACACATTTACTAGGAATATATTATTGACTTTATATAGTTCCAATAAAATTAATACTATGACAGGAATTTCTAAGATTCTGACCTAATTATTGACTAGATAAACAAGAAACAAAGCCTAACTAGAGACAAAGGAAGCAAGAAACAATGCAGAACGAGGAATGCAAGGTGCATTCCGTTGAATGGTTTAACTATGATCCAAGGAAGCAAACCTGAAAACCATGCTGAGAATATGACTGTGCACAGTTCCTCTTGATTGACTAATAAAGCATTTTTTTGAGAAAACATTGATGTAATTTTAACATATAGTATTCTTTGTTAAAACCTTAAATAACTCATAGAAGCTACTGATGCGTTGGAAAAAAAGTTGAAAATTTTTCTCTATGTGATATTCAAAACTGCACTTAAAAATCATCCTAGCTTGGATCATCCAGTAAAATCATTGCATTGTCATCTGCTGGTTAATAGGTTGTTTTAGAAGAGTGAAGTGTATATTTATAACAAGCTTAATAATATTGGTTTATTTGGCTGATATTAGATATACTGTTTATGATATATTTATAATGTATTGAAGATTAATAAACATGACATATTAATAAGATTATCACACCAGATAATGGGATTAATATTTCAAAAACAATAACAACCTTTCTTAAGACTATTTCTTACAATATTCAATAAATGAGACATTAAAGGGATTGTAAATTGCATCAATTTGCACCATTTCAATTTTCAGTTTAGACGTCTGTGGTTGTAGCAATTCCACTTTCACTTTCACAAAGGTTCTAAGATATTATTCTGGAATTGAAAGAATCACAGATCTATGCCTGGAATCTGAAATGGTTCCAACTGATGCTATCAGTATTCCCAATACACATAAAAAATTTAGAAAACCTCCTTACAATCCCTTTAATATTTTTTTCAGTCATTCACATTAATATCCAATGGCTCAAGATGTTCCATAATATCTGTCCTTTCATAAGATTTCCATGAAAGAACATTTGGAAACAATACCAGGCCAACAGTTTAATAAGCTCAATGGATATGATTTTCCTTTGTGACATTCACTATTGTAAAGAAAAAATGACATTACATTTGAATAAGTCCAGTTAATACATAGGACATTGACCAAGTTATATATTTTTTTCCATTCAAAAAAATGTCAAAGAAAATAAGTATTCCTCTCATCTTAATTAAAGATATGTTCTGACCTATTTCTGTTAAGAGTTTCATTTATGTTGGGGGCATTCACCTTAAAATGTAAGAGATTAAGATAAAAACACCATTATATTCAAAATAACGTGAAAATTACTTCTAATTTAGATATTCAGGCATTAATTAGTTTTATGAATGAAACTTTCTCTAGAGCCATTGACTGATAAAATTGAAGATTATGTCAACAATGATCATTATTCTATCAATTCAATTTAATACACATGGGATTTAGGGACATGGATTTGTATCTGTAGTAAATCAGATTACAAGGTTTGTGTTTACCATACAGCCCAGCCACAACTGAAAAGTAAATCATGCCAATCTTTGTTGAATCACAATAATATTTACTAAAAGTATTTTTACTACATTTGAAACTACTCTGGGCCATCTTTTTAACCTGACCTGTACCACACATTTTGTTTAATAATCTGAATTTAGTAACTGATGTAGTGGATGTTGGATGTCTAGTTTACGTCTTCTTCCAGTTAACTAATATTACTGATTTATTTTGCTAACATTGCCAGTACAATACCACAGATGTCAGAAAGCTTGAAAATTAAACAGTGAGGATTTGACAGAGATTAGTAATAACAAAAAAAAGTATTTAGCACTGTTACTCAAAATCTATTGTACCCCCTACTTATTTCATCCCAGTTGACACTCAGTTTCCCCTATCCCTTATTAATGAATGACCACCGATCAAAGTGCACTGTCAATCCAATACAATAAATCAACTGCGATCAATAAAATAAAGGCTACAATAGGCAGTTATGTAATGTTAAACCATCAAATAAAAATACATTTAACAGTTGAACAAAGAAAGAAGTGTGGAGCCATTATTGACTATTACATGATACTTAAAAGAGTAAACAAATGAAAAGAGAAAAGAATGATATAATTTTTAGTCAACATGGAGTCAAAATGTCCACTACCAAATGAATGAATAAATAGTTCAAGGTAAACACATGAAATAACTGTAAATTGGGTGAATGAATGAATGAAAGGATAACCTTTTGACCAATAGACAAACTGGTATTTTAAATAATGAAAAATGATCGTAAGAAAAATGAGAATTGAATGACAAGAACAAATGAATGAATGAATGAATGAAAGAATACAATGAGTAAATTGTACAAAAGTTCCCTATAAACTTTCCCAAGTGAATCTTCAGATGACAATAGAGACTTATAAACCCTTAAATCCTTTTTCATTGAAATAAAATCATAAACCAGTTTTAATCAGAAAAACTCTATTTCCTATCTACTTGATAACGGTAGATTTAAAAGAAACCTATCTCTGTATCTGAACCTATGTCAATGATAAGAGTTTAGTTTGTGGAGGTTAGCATGATAACGAGCTAATTAAGACCAGGTAAAAGACAGGTAGAACAGGAAACTTGACGGATTAATGACAAAGATGAAACAAACTTCTGTTTCATTATTTACTTTCTCTTTCATATGTTAAACATTAATCAAATAATGAGAAATTTTGACAAATTTTGTAAAGAAATTTACCGATTGGTCTGTATATTGCTACCAAGGGGTGAAATTTTCTTTTCATTACATTTTGCTTTGTGACGTCCAATTTATTGAATCAAATAGAAATACATTTTATGTTTAATAGATCCTTTTATGGTGCTAGTATTAGAAATTATAGAAGCACTGGCCTAGGTCACAAGTAAAAACAATGGATTTCAGGATAAGAAAACATCAACTGATAAGAAATTAATTGCTTCTGAAGAGATTTACAACATAAAAGAAACAAATGATTTAAATGTGCAATGGAATTGCTTCAGGAAGTTGATGAAATCTACCATGGACAAGAACATTTCACAGGTTTTCATTTTTTTTTTCAGTGAAACCAAAATTACTCGAAACGATTGTTTATATTCAAAGTTTGGCTGAACCAAATCTTTCTCTTACGCACATATCTGCTTCGGCTGAATTTTACTTGACAGATATATGGTTGCTATTTCTAGTGTCATTTTTCAATAATTCTATTCATAAAACTGTAAGATTGATAACATCCTCTTATGAAATATAGAATATCACAAGTCTGAAAATTTGTCACTAAGCTGTGAAATTGATTCAGGTGTGATTATTAAAAGTTTTTAAATGGTAAGAAGTGTGATATACAGGTGGTCTATATCATATTGTAATAAACTTTATTCTATTATCAAATAGAGATATCACCCAGTATATCAGTTATATTCAATTTTATATTGTAGGATATCAAGATAGCATTATCAAGACATGTATAGTTAGACAGACACACTGAAACATGTATAGAAATATTATAACAGAACCTGAAATGTTGTAATTTAGAGTTTCTAGGTTTTAGAGCACTATTTTAACAGTGGTATTTCTATATCGCTTTATAATTGTTGTATTAAGCACTATTTAAAAAATGGTATTTCTATATCGCTCTACAATTGATATATTGAGCACTATTTTAACAGTTGTATTTCTATATCGCTCTACAATTGATGTATTGAGCACTATTTTAACAGTGGTATTTCTATATCACTCTACAATTGATGTATTGAGCACTATTTTAACAGTGGTATTTCTATATCGCTTTATAATTGTTGTATTAAGCACTATTTAAAAAATGGTATTTCTATATCGCTCTACAATTGATATATTGAGCACTATTTTAACAGTTGTATTTCTATATCGCTCTACAATTGATGTATTGAGCACTATTTTAACAGTGGTATTTCTATATCACTCTACAATTGATGTATTGAGCACTATTTTAACAGTGGTATTTCTATATTGCTCTACAATTGATGTATTGAGCACTATTTTAACAGTGGTATTGATATATATTGCTTATTCTCCTGATTTTGACAGTTAATATGTACATACATGTCATGAAATAACGACAACAGAAGAATTGTGTACAAATCTACAAAGCCAGCTTTTTCAGAAACTTTCTGTTCTAAGAAAATATTAACTATTGATTTTTAGAAATCAAAAAAAAAAATTTGTTACTCAAATATTTGACTGAACACTACATAATGTCAAAATGATCTGACCCTCTACTAGAAATAATTAGCTGAGTTGACTTGACCAATTTAAATTCTTCATGTTTGACAAGTTCTGAGTACCAAGTAATGATATAGGATCTATGTTTGCTATGTACTTGATATTCAGGTGTCATAATGTAGTCTAGGACAATAAGTCCAGGTAATTGGTCAATAAGAATTGACCACTGATGTCAAAATTCACACTTGACCAATATTTCAGCCACTTCTAAGGGAAATTATTTAAAGCATTTCAGTGAAATATTTTTGGACAGGGCCATGATTAGAATAGGTTGAAATTCCAGATCAAATTTTAGACACACTTTTCTGCCATCTGCAGCATATACCTCATTCATTTTATAACCTCAGCCATCATACTAGGCTTATTATTCCATCCTTCAAATTAACATCAATCCATTTCTTCAATATCCATTTTATTTTTGTGTACTTTAAGCTGCTTAAGTCAGTTTATTTATAATTTATAAGAAAACATAAAAAATATTTGTCAATTTCATAAAATCTATTTTCAGTATTTTATTTCTGATTTTTGATAAAATTATAAAAAAAAGTTCAAGACGCCAACAATTTATTGTTAAGCCATAACCTATAAAACTTCAAACAAAAACACAAAGTGAATTGCATTGTCTACTGTAAAATTATGACAATTGGAGAGGTTATTTAACTTCCAACATTCTACACAATATCAAAGAGTTGAAAACTATCAATTCTACTCTAAAAATCATATAAATCAAGTAATGTATTTTGGTAGACAATTTGTGGGGACTTAAAATACATAAGACAGTAAATTATAAGTTTGGCTCAGAATCATCAATAAATCTTTCAGAGTTTTTTTTTCTTAATGAAGTTCCTATTTAGTACTGAATTTGATTCATCATTGTTGTTCAGTGATAAGAATCACTTATCTCTTGGTCTTATGCAGTACAAGTTTTTTTTCTCTCCAAAAATTGCACAAAATAATCAGTTACATAGTAGCAGGAAAGGAGAAATTTTTTTTAATAAAAGGCAAAAAGGTGAAACATCAGGAAATATCAATGAACTTGCTATCAACAAAACTTAATTCTAGACCTACGTCATATATAGCAGGAACCAATATCAAATTAACTCCAAGACCTACGTCAATGAAAGCAAGGACTATGTCAAATGAACCCTGAGATATACATCAAATAAAGCAAGAAACGATGTCAAATTAAGTCAAAGACCTACGTCAAAGTAACAGCTCTAAAACTTTATAATAGTTTTGCACTGAATATAAACCAGTCAATATTGTTTATCTAAACCCTGTTATTTACTATTAAACAAGAGTTAATTGCCCTTGAAATAACCAATTAAAGATTTACGCCATTTCTTTCATCTTTTAACGAGCCCACGTCATGTGATTGATTTGGATTCTTTTCATCTAGTGTTTATCTGAGTACAATGACTGTAATTGTTTCTATCTGTATACCTTGATAGCAATCTGAGTCTGGTGCATTGTGAGGATATCAGTTCTGTGTCTTTGTTATCTGATTCAATCAGAGAGAAAATTACCAATAAAAGATCATAATACCATAGAATATTGGACAATTACCTCTAACTTAGCTTCATTTATGCCATTCAAAAACAAAGAGAAACATTGAACCAATACAGGACGACAAACTAAATCACATGATGCACAGTGATCTCTGATGTACCAGAAAACGTGTAATTCTGATCAACTTGTAAACCTGTCCAGAGGCATTTTACCAAACGTCAAAACTCTGTCTTATGCCTTGGTTTAGCAGGTTTTAGATGAATATAAACCAAAGGAAATTATTAGCAGTTACATACAAAGTAACAACATGTTTCAGGTTCTGTTGTTATATTCTATATCACTCTACAATTGATATATTGAGAACTATTTTAACAGTGGTATTTCTACATCACTCTACAATTGATGTATTGAGTACTATTTTAACAGTGGTATTTCTATATAGATCTACTATTGATGTATTGAGCACTATTAACAGTGGTATTTCTACATCACTCTACAATTGATGTATTGAGCACTATTTGAACAGTAGTATTTCTACATCACTCTACAATTGATGTACTGAGTACTATTTCAACAGTGATATTTCTATATCACTTTACAATTGATGTATTGAGCACTATTTTAACAGTAGTATTTCTATATCATTCTACAATTGATATATTGAACACTATTTTAATACTGTAGAAAAATAAACACAATATAATTTGTTATTCCAGAAAGAGTATCAAATCTACAAAAATGTTGCAGACCCAGTTTGAATTCAAATAAATATTGTTTATATTTATCTAAACTCCACCCATAAAACTAAATATTGTCTTTTCTATTGGTGTTACGTCTTGACAATAATGTAAAATATGGATGGCCATAGAAAATTTCTGTAGTTATTTTGCAATAAATCTTGAGTAAATAATAAATTCAACCTGTTTTTAAAATGGGCTAGGTTGCATTGGAATTTCGAATGAAATTGACCGAGGTTGGTTAGATTAATATCATATTACATGCTTGGCTAGGCTGAAAATAAGATATAGATTTTGATTTTTAAATACACCTGATTTTATGAAGCATTTATTGCAATGATTTTTTTTTTAAATTCACATCTTGGGATTACTGTCATATTCATATTCCTTTTGTAAATTCATGTTTAAATACTGTATATCAGATACATTTGTATTCCCTTTCTCAATTCATGTTTAAATGCTGTATACCAATTCCTGTTTAAATGCTGTATATCAGATACATTCATATTCCCTTTGTCAATTCCTGTTTGCATGCTGTATATCAGATACATTTGTATTCCCTTTATCAATTCCTGTTTAAATGCTGTATATCAGATACATATGTATTCCCTTTGTCAATTCCTGTTTGCATGCTGTATATCAGATACATTCATATTCCCTTTGTCAATTCAGTTTAAATGCTGTATATCAGATACATTTGTATTCCCTTTGTAAATTCATATTTAAATGCTGTGTATCAATTCCCATTTAAATGCTGTATATCAGATACATTTGTATTCCTTTTGTAAATTCATATTTAAATGCTGTATATCAATTTCTGTTTAAATACTGTATATCAGATACATTTGTATTCCCTTTCTCAATTTAAAGGCTTTATAGCGGATGCATTTTGTATAAGGAGGATTATATAGATGCAATCCTGTTATGTTATGAATAAATTTATGTTGAAACTAAAAATCATAAATTAGTTGACAATCAAACATGGTTCTATGTGGAATGGCTGGTATCTGTTATTGTAATTGACATGAGCTGTTATTTTAATTGACATGAGCTGTTATTGTAATTGACATGAGCTGTTATTGTAATTGACATGAGCTGTTATTGTAATCGACATGAGTTAAGGAATATCTTTCAGTATACTTGTATATTTACTTAAATAAACGACTATATACATCACATTGTATATCTAACATTTGAAACCATTCTAAACTTTAGTTTTTTTTTTAAGTACAACCAAAGTATAATTCTATTACATTGTCATATCAAGCCCAACTTGAATGGAAAGACCTGAGTTAAAAAAAGATGAAAATTTAGAGTCTATAATTCCATAAATTTAAGAATACTTACAAATATAAAATGAAGATACCAATTTGTTCTTGTGACCGTCATTTTCATTGAACTATTAATTTATTTCCTGGATTATTCAATATCCTGTTGCTTATAACACAGAAATAATCCCTTGTAGAATCTTGTGTTAAAATCCACGTAATTTGATTAGATTGTTCGAGTTAGCCACACTTTTATAGAGCCTTCACTCCAAATTATATTAATATTTCAACAAAATCACAATTTAAACAGAGTTTTCAATCATAGAGGAAGATTCAGTATAGCTGTAGAAAATTCCTTTTCAATTATATATTTGTTTCTTAATACGCTAGAATATCCAAATATGGTTAAAGAATCACAAATTCTTGCTATATCTGGAAACTTGTAATTTTCATACAATTCTGTCACTAAGTTACAGGAATATCAAAATATGTCCACTTGGAACTAATCCTGCTAATCTTTTTCTGTGTCTGAAACTACCAAGTCTTCATCTATTATTGCATAATTATCAAATAGAATGGTCAAGTTATAATGAGAGCTCAATCCATCTTCATCTGAGATAAAAACCTGGGTTAATCCTAATCCCATTCCAATTTAAGGTTTTTAGGTTAATCTCTGAGAAATCGGGGATTAAAATAAATCTCAATAATCTAGAAACCCAAGGACATGATAGCCTATTATACTGTTCAATGTAAATATTAAACTTTCTTATGTTTTCTTGCAGGAACAAAAATGTATGAGACTTACAGAAAATCAGGGAATTAATATCCTTTAATCTAAAAGGTCATGGAATATTCTTCTTGATGTAGAAATCCATTTTTGGAATCCTGAAACCCATGCTTGTAACAGTAAATTATACATAACATTCACCACAACTTCAGTTGTTCTTCCTTGATCAGTGGGCAAATATTCATTAAAATCAGGATATTTGATGATGTTTATCCACGGCTTACTCTCTTATCTAAATCTATCTAGATCCTACAGCCAATTATTCAGTTGTTATGTCTTCACCTGACACCATTTGTATCTGAATTTATTAGACTCTAATTAAAATTCAACTCATGAACATAATAATTATCCATAATAATAGTCAATTTATATCACTAAATAAAACTTAAACATCCATTAAGCAAAATTGGCAAAATTAGAATTCAGAATGGGGTCATTTACCCTAGTGACACATACATATGTGACTGGAATATCCATTTAATAAATAGGGCAAAACCAAAAAATCATTGAATTGAATAATTAGGTCTCCATCATATGACACACATTTTAAACTAGAAACATTTGAAACTGGACGTCCATTAGGTCAATGAGGCACAACCAATCATATAACATGCAAAATGAACCATAATATCCATAACGCACACAGCAAAATCCAGATCTCGTGAAGATTATGCCTCTTGTTTAGATGTACAGATTATCACAAAATACTGTTTGTACTGAGTCTTTCAGTCAGAATACTGTACACAGAATAACAAAATTTCTGTGACCTTTCTAGATTGTGGTATCACTATCAAACCAACCAATTATCATCCATTTAATCCTTAATTATTTCCATAACACACCTGTTACCTCATCTTAGATTAAATATCTAGACAGGATTTTATACTAATGGCAACTTGAGACTGTTTCAATGCACATCTATCTTGGTGTATGTGTCAAATTTGAAAAAAATGTCTTGAAAGCAGGATGAATATAATGTCATATTTGTTCACACGTTTCCAATGAAAAGATATTGAATTTTGAATATTTTAAGAAATTTAGTTCAAGTTCTTTTTTTTTTTTAATTTCATATCCGAGCAAAAATCCTAAATCTTCTATATTCATAAATTTCCAGCTGTATTGACTGAAATAAGGTCCTAAAATATGTCACAAAGTTTCAATATTCACAGTTATTATGAAAGTAGTTTTTATAAGACAAATCTGCACACTATATGCCCTGAGGAAATAATTTTGAATTACTGATATGATAGTTCAAATTTTTGAAAATTGTTCATTTCACCTAGTTTTTAAAAATCATCCAGATATCACTAATAACAACTGAAAATGTTACAATTTTCAAAGAACACAACAAAACGTACTACTGGCCTTCAAAAAATATACATTCATTCTGAATACTCAAAAAGGAGTCATTCAAATCTTTGAAAAACATTAACCGTTAATCTCATCATCACACAGTCATGGCATGTTATATATTATATTAATTCTTTTGAGCATTGTTTAGGGAAAATACCTTGTTGCAGGGAAGATGACATTCATATGAGTTTTAAATCAAATAGTAAGCCATTCATGTGTTAAAATGTTTTGCCAAAAACAGCACATTGCTTTCTGTATTGTCTATTGTCACAATGATATATTCAAATTTGTCACTCCTTTGAAACTTTATAACATTCCTCAATGACACAACCATTCACCTTTATTCATAATTTGCAAAATTATTATATATTCTTAGGAATTCATGGTTTTTAGAGAATACTTCATTTCTTTGAAATTGTCTTTTTTTTCACACATTTCCAGCTAAGAATTGAAAGTATTCTCCAAATATAAGCTAAAAATTAATGAAATGTATCATACAATTATCATTGGTGAACCAAAAGATGATTTCAAAAATCTTCCTCAAAGCAGAAGAATCATACCATTGGAATCAAATCTTGCATCCTTTTTTTTCCTTGTATATCAATTTTGAATTCCTTCAACTTCCTTCACTTTAATTTCCTTGAAATTTCAACAACAATGTTGTGTATGACATCACACACGACTTCCATGTTCAAATCTAAGCACTGACTATAATAACTCCACTCATTTTTTTAGCAGATCCCTTTTTCGATAAACTCCCTCACTCTTAATACAAGAATTTCCTTTATCAACTCCTCATTCAGGGTCTGTGTAAATACAGCAACCATTCATTTCAGATCTCACTCACAACTCAAATCCTTCTTCTGCGCTTTCTCAAATTATAAGAAAAAAACACACTGTAACAACTATGACTTTATAAGTTCTCTAAAAAAAAAAAGTCTAATTTCTCTCACATCACCTGTTGACTAACAGTTAAATTCAAATGAAAAAAAAAATAACGAATGAAACTGTCCCAAACATCCCGTTTTCCCTGTCAAACCACATTGAAATAACCAAGTATTTTCCTTGAATTTGAAATAATTAGAATATTTATCTACATGTAGCTAGCTAGACCAGTTTAAAAACTACCAATTAGGATGTAAAATATCAATTATAGTAATAAATTCTTCAATTTGTTGACCATTATTCATTATAAAATAGTAACATCCAAGAAAATAAAACCCCAAAAAATACAGGAAAGGGAATAAGCTAAGGAGGAATTTAACCCTGAGTTTAATCAGTTTTATGCCACCTTGATCATTAATTTGGCTATTTATCAGTCAAATGAAATATACATCTGACTTGCTATCTGTAGCAGTCTTTGCCAAACCAAATTTTGACGAATTTTCCTGAGTTCAAATGTCTCATCATGAATTTGACTTTATATGTATGTGTGTTCAAGTGAAAGGAGTAGTTTTAGCTTTTATTTGCATGATTCTGCCTTAAATAAGTCGTTCCTCGAATTCCAGGTAACTGGCTTATATGATTACAAAATCAGAATCATACATTCCATATGGCTGTTGGCAGGAAATTGGCATGGCGCTAACAAAGACTGTTCTGACGTGAGCACAACAGATATAAAGTCTTTTTGATTTTAAAGCTTATTCAAGTACTATATAAATAATCTGTTAATCTGTGAATATTTGATACAGATTAGTATTGAATGCAGCATATAAACTTTGGTTACAATACTTCAATTTAATATCATGATATTCTTCTCATAATACAAGTGATCATTGAATATATAGAAACACAATAGAAATATTCTTGAGCAATGTCCACCTGCTAAAACTTAAACTTTAATACCATCTTTGTCTAGTCTTCTGATTTGACATGGAATTTCAATCTAATATTCAATTGACACACTAGTTTGATAAGTGCTAAACCATCTTTGTTTAACTTTCTTCATGTTAATATTTCCTGATTATTTTCACAATATGAAAACTTTTACTAGAAATAATAAAACATGTTAATCTCATCTTCACACCTTGTTTCTGAGACACTGAAAGCTAAGTTCATAATGCAGATTAAAACATCCATTGAAAAGATGGCGACATCATATGAAGGAATAGCCTATGTGATATTAAAAAAAACACTTGATCAATAGCGAGAAAATGGGCATAAAATTGCCATTTCTCAAAAATATGTGAGGGTAAACTCACATCTGAAAATATTGTTTAAAACTTAATCAACTCTGATTCTAATGTTGTCAAATATGATAAGTTTTGAGTTGGTGGGATTGGAGAAGGACATCACAAGATGGAGATTTTACTGACTCAAGTCCATAGTAACTTTTTAAAATCAATTGCAAAATGAAGATCCTTATATTCAAAATAACATATAAAACAAGGATTTGGGCTACACCTTGGATATTTTCATCTAATCTTAATCCCTGCATGAAGCAATTGTTTACAAATCTACCAAATCAAATAAATACCAACCCCTAAATATCTTGATTGATCCTAATGTACTGTTTATCTTAGCCCTTTAATGATGTTTTCAATCTTAATCCATAGACATCCTTTCAAAGATTTAATCTGTTCTAATCCTTTCAGTGATACAGAGGGTATCTAATACTGGTGGCTGTTGGTAAAGAGATAGATGTCATCTGCTAGGTAATTAGGTGACATGGGTTTGAATCTGCCTCTATGTAATCAAACTTCTGATACGATTCTGAAAGTCTTCAGGTCACATAATCCTCAACCTCCAAGAACAAATTCTTATTCCATTGACTTTAGACAGTTTGTTTAAATTGATAATAATAACGGACTCTCAGAGGCAGCAGTGACTAATGACAGCGTGATTAATATCTGCATCAGGTATGTAAATATGTGTCAGAAAACACCTTGTCCAGTCTAAGCATTCAAAACACCTTTTTGTTTCAATTTATGAGAATTGGACATCAGATTTTAAATTTGGAAAATTCTGAAATTTAGTTTTATCAGGAAATATTTAAATATGTATGTAACTTCATCAAAGACCTTGGTATGGGATCCACAGTTCTTCGATGACGCCTGAGGCCTGTTTACGAGCAGGTTTATGAGCATGAAAAAAAGTTTACATCCTACTTTACAGTATGCAATGACAGAAAAGTTACTAGGAAAGTCGCAATAGCCTACAGGATTGTTTTGTTTTCCAACTGTAGAAAGATCCTTTAAGGGATTGTAAAGAGGTTTTCTACATTTTTTATGCATATTTCGGAGACACTGTTAGCATCAATTTGCATCATTCCAATTTTCAATCAAAGGTTTGTGGTTCCTGCAATTCTACTAAAACTAAGTGTTTGATGACGTCACCCCAGCGAAATTTTCTTATTTCACATTAGACCTTTGCAGGGGGTCTTGTTTACACAGAGCCTTATTTAACTGTCACATCTGTCATGTTTTTTATAAATAATTTATGAAATATTATAAATCAAGTTATTTAAGAGTAGCTATCTACTTAGATAATTTATTTGTTTAAATAACTTGAGATGAATTTAAAACCTGTTTTTTAAACTGTAATCATGTAGTAGGAGTAAGGTAGAACACGTTGACCTAGCAATATGATTCATAAACAAAATAACATGAAAACACATCAATATACATAACTAGGACATGATTCACTTCAATAAACTTTAACCAATCAAATAATAATATTGCTATCATAAAATCAGAAACACCTGATGAAGCAGAAATTAAAATAATGAAATGAAATGTATGAAATTTTGCACCATGTGGGCTAATGAAGACGGCAACGCCATGCAGGGTACAATGAGGGAAATTTTGCCAGGACATCGGCATTAGCCTGCTCTTTTTCGATTTCCAACTGTCGAGGGATCTTCAAAATGCACAGCCTGTAGCACACAGGGCCTCGCTTTATATTCCCATCCAAATGACTAGACGCTTTTTCCATGACAGAAATTGAGAAATAAACGAAAAAATATGATTATAATGCAGATTGTTGTTGACAAAGTACAAGAAAAATTGGAAACTACAAAAAATAACAATTTTCATTAGATGAAATATAATTTCAAAAACCTGAACCAATAATATTGTGAAATGCTAAAAAATAAAATTTCCATGCCACAAAATATCGAATACATGAAGAAAATTGTTGAAGACAACAAAAACTCACACCAAAAGAATATTTGTCAGATACATGGAAATATTATAGAATTAGGTTGTCAAAATGAATTTATTTCAGATTTGGATAGCTTGCAGCACTGATATTAGTATTCAGGACATTAATGACAAAAGTTAATTCAAAATGTCTTCCGAGGTCTATTGCTACAAGCTGGTTTTTATTTTTCATGTCCAAAAGTTTCAAATGTTGGCATTTCAAAACAGTCTAATTCTTGATGTCCAATCTGTCAAGAACCAATCTCAATGTTACCAATTCTTAATTTGTTTGTGTTTTGAAAAAGAAACAAGATTCATGATGGGGTCCCTTTAACCTATATGATATATCATTAATTTCTTTTGATTTGCCACATGATTAGTAACCATGTCGTCAATGAATCAAAACATCAAAAAATATCAAAAAAATACACAAATAGGATTAGTCGTGAATATATATTACCTCCCTGACAGGAGAGTTTTGCGTAACTAGACTTGTGGTCGGTAAATATTAAAATCTGAAGGTTACTAGGTGTAAGAGAGAATGATGGATGGATGGTAATATTATACTTTTCTCATATCTTGTTAGTCATAATCTTGTAGCTGCTTAATTTACAACAGCCTTTTAGGTTTCAGAGAGGGGGGTGGGGGGAATTGAAATCCAACAATTCAAGGAAATATTTAGAGCAAATGAGTTACAGCCTTAGTAATTTGTCTCACCTCAAACAACAGTGTCTGGTAATTGAAAATAAAATTTGTAACTGAGTCGTCTACAAGATTTATGTAACCCAGTGGATGTAGCAGCATATTTATAAGTATGATTCAATGAGGCAATATTCCAAAGCTTTGTACATATTAGTGAATATTGAAACATTATATATATATCAATGCTGTTAAAAAGTACTGTTTTTATTGATTTAGTTTTATTGCTGTTATGCCCTGTTAATGATAAGATTTTTGTTTGAAACATTATGCAGGTGATTTAGTTTTAAAAGTTTTTGTCATTAGATTCATTACTCTGCACTGTTTATAACTGACTTCTGCTGCTATAAAATTGGTTATTTTGCTGTATTGTATGTGTTTTTGAACTGTAAAATAGATACTTTGAAAGCAAAGTACACTTTTGAGGTATGTGAATATGTAAGTTTGTATACTGATGTATAATTGTTACAGTAGCCATTAAATATGTATCAGGTTAAACTGATAATGATATATTCAGGAATGGAGAAATATTTAGAAACCTTTCATTGCTACAGTACCATGAACAATTTCGCATCATGTTTTTGTCTTTTGAATTGAAGTTAGCTTTCAGGTTTTCCCATAATCGGTGTGATTTTGAATTTTTATAAATAGTTTACTCCATTTCTGAATGCTGTATCAAAATGAAGAAAAAGAAACTGACCTTTATCTGTGGACTGAATAAATTACTTAGTTTATTCTGAGACTTGATTTTCTTGCCTTCACTGAATCCAAGAGTTCCTCCAGGACTGATGGAGGAAGCATAAAACGTATCATCAATGGATAAATTACTTCTTTTATTTCCACGTAAACTTCCCTACAAATAAATAAATTACATTTAAGATTACAGTCATCATGTTTAAGATACACAAGATAAAAGTAATGTAGTCTGTAAGCTATCACCAGAAAAGTGGATTTACCTCCCTTGTATAGGTTCAATTGAATTGTCCTTCTTGAAATAGACATCATGCTACATCTTCTTTTATGCAATTAGAAATGAGGTTTAATTCCACAATGGATTAATGAGAAATGTGCTAAAATTTACTAAATTAAAACATTCAGACCATATATTTACATAAATAGTAAATTATTTACAAGCACACAAAGACTGTAATACATTAAACTATAATGTGACTCAAATATATGTACAACAGATCTTGTCAAAATAAAACTTTCATAGACTAATATTTAGTAATGAATGTAAAAAATTGAAAACAACACCTAATATTATGATAGACAAAAGACACAAAGAATAAACTGAAATAAAAATATTTTTAACATCTAAAAAGTTCCTCTAAATGATGATAATATTTGATCACACAACTTTGTGCTACTACATTACACTCAGAAATTAATTAGTTTTCATCCACACTAATAACAGACTATAAATAAGACTATTAGAACCACAGCTCATTTTTTGTAGCAGATTGTGCCAAAAATGGCAAATTGTGCTGCCTGCTTTAGAGAATTATGAGATCTAAATAAATTCTTATTGGAGTAATATCACATACAGGGAAAATTGTTTGTTGGGATATTTCTTGCCAGGAAAATTGTTTTTTTTGATATTTCTTGCTAGGAAAATTGTTTGTTGGGATATTTCTTGCTGGGAAGATTGTTTGTTGGGATATTTCTTGCTGGGAAGATTATTTGTTGGGATATTTCTTGCTAGGAAAATTGTTTGTTGGGATATTTCTTGATGGGAAGATTGTTTGTTGGGGTATATCTTGCTATCTTGCTAGGAAGATTGTTTGTTGGGATATTTCTTGCTAGGAAAATTGTTTGTTGGGATATTCTTGATGGGAAGATTGTTTGTTGGGATATAACTTGCAATCTTGCTAGGAAGATTGTTTGTTGGGATATTTCTTGATAGGAAGATTTTATGTTGGGGTATTTCTTGCTGGGAAGATTGTTTGTTTGGGGTATTTCTTGCTGGGAAGATTATTTGTTGGGATATTTCTTGCTAGGAAGATTGTTTGTTTGGAGTATTTCTTGCTAGGAAGATTGTTTGTTGGGATATTTCTTGCTGGGAAGATTGTTTGTTGGGATATTTCTTGCTAGGAAGATTGTTTGTTGGGGTATTTCTTGCTGGGAAGATTGTTTGTTGGGATATTTCTTGCTAGGAAGATTGTTTGTCGGGATATTTCTTGCTAGGAAATTTTTTTTTTTTGATATTTCTTGCTAGGAAAATTGTTTGTTGGGATATTTCTTGCTGGGAAGATAGTTTCTTGGGGTATATCTTGCTAGGAAACTTGTTTGATGGGATATTTCTTGATGGAAAGATTGTTTGTAGGGATATTTCTTGATGGGAAGATTGTTTGTAGGGGATATTTCTTGATAGGAAGATTGTTTGTAGGGATATTTCTTAATGGGAAGATTGTTTGTAGGGATATTTCTTGATGGAAAGATTGTTTGTTGGGATATTTTTTGATGGGAAAATTGTTTTTTGGGATATTTCTTGATGGTAAGATTGTTTGCTGGGATATTTCTTGATGGGAAGATTGTTTGTTGGGATATTTCTTGATGGGAAGATTGTTTGTTGCCATATTGTTTGTTTGGAATATTTCTTAATGGGAACATTTCTTGCTGGGGACATTTTATTTTTAGGAATATTGCATGATGGAAACATTGCTTGTTCTGAACATACATAGGAATACTGCTAGTTATAGGTAAAACTATGAGTGATACATTGCATGCTTTGGCAATTGTGTATTGAGACCATAGTTTGTTAATGATTTTTATCATGTTTACAACAGTATGAATAGAGTTTAAGACTTCTTAATGAATGATCAAGACGTGACATGAATTCTAATCACTGAAAGAAATTACACTAATACGTATATTCATACATAAATTCCCAATATTAAACCCCAAAATAAAATTGTACCCAAAAACTTCCCACCTCAAAATAAATACCATATTTAAAATATACCATAAAATAAAAAAATAAAAAAGAAATAAAATTTAGTAAGTGGAAATGTTACAGAAAAAATGGAAAAATATTAACTGAGCATATTTAGCTGGGAGGGAAAAAAAAAGTCTGAAGATTTTACAAAAGGAAAAGGGATTATGGTAAAATAATTAATGATAGAATAACAAAACATATTAATCATGCTTCTACAAGGATTTACTACGGGTAGCGGCATTTTCAGACTTACAAAAGTGTCATCAGGGAATTTCACCCCGGAGTTGCCATCATTTTTAGAGAAGAAAGGCAACTGTAGAGAACCTCTCCTCTGCCGAGCTGTTGGAGGTTCTAAAAATGTTGGCACAGTAATGGCAGATTCACGTCTTGCAGTTCGCTAAATAAAAAATTAAAATGCTGCATAAAAAATGAAATAAGGTATAGCTTTATCAAAGGCTAAAAAAGAAAAAAAATTATCTTCATCTACTTGCCATAAAATTTCAGAAAGCAAAAAGTTTATAATTGCTTTATAAAATAAAATTCTGTGAATGCTACAAGGGATTCAATTAGGTTTCCCAGCGTTTCCATGTGTATTAAGGACACAAAATTTTTCTGGTACACCATTCTGATATAGGGTAGTGAACTTAAAATCTTCCATAATACACACAGAAAAGCTTGATAACCACTTTGAATCCCTTTAATTATGAAATATGAAATGTAAAATTCAATATGACATGTGGACTATAACTTTATAAACATTTTAATCTACAAATTGCTCTCTTTAATTCATCTCTTCCATCATTTTATCATTTTGACAACTAAAATATCTTTTTAATCAGCTTATATAAAAATCAATAAATGTTACAAATATTCTAAGCGAGTCAGCAAAAATAACCTTGTGTTTGTAGAAATAAGCTTAATTTCTTCTACATGCACCAGGGAATAGCAAAGATTGTTGCTTAGCAAAATACGCAATTAGCAAATCTGGAGCAAGAGAGATAAGATATGAAATGGAATTTTCATGCTAATGTTTTTGAAGAATGGAAATTGGGAATTTAGAAGATTAGACTTTCTTTATAAGCTAAATATAAGAAAATTATCCACCTCAAAATATCTAGCTGATAAAGCAGTACCTATGCCTAATATTGCAATGCAAGCTGCCAACTGGTGTTTGATTTTTTCCTCTCAAAGTATATATAATGTAGATCAATAGTCTTTATGCACATTCAGAGATAATTGAAGCACTGGCATGACCATCTACAAAATGTCAAGCTATTACGAACCTTGTCTTATACCTTGATTGCAATAATCACCTTCCTTGCATTATGGAAGTTTGTACAAGAAGCAATTTTGGATTGTATGAAGTTAATACAGCCCATAAAACCCCCTAGACAGAAAGGCTGTACACATAATTCACAGATTTCTGTTGAAGACTCTGATTTGTTGTATTTGCTAGCGTATAATCCAATCAAATCACTTGATTTACAAACTTCCATGATAAAAGAATGGTGACTATTGCAGGTATAAGTACAAAGTTCATTATAGCTTGACATTTTGAAGATGTGACATGACAGACTGACTTCATTACCATATTAACCTGGTCTGGTTTCAGGCCATTATTGCTCTTTTTATTACTAGAAGTGCATAGAAATTGACCTACTGTAATATATCAAGCCTAACACCTTTCTTGATAATATAATTTTCAGAAGAAATCAATCTGTAACTTACCCCAGCTGATTTGGAAGGTTTACTACTTGATTTGTTGCCATTGTTTGAGCGGTTTTGTTTGGAGCTGAACACATCTAGATCTTTCTCTGAAATTAGATTGATCAAATTCATCAAACATGATATTAAATATTATGTGTCTCTTTCCTATTTTCAAAGACTTCTCTCTGCCTGTATCTAATTCAAATGTGAAGAAATGATTGTATCGTGTAAAATATTTTGAGATTTATGCTGAAAACTTATTTGTATAAGTTTTTTCAAACAAAATGGCAAAATGAATGATTTAATTTACACCCTAAATGGTCTCATGAGCAGCATTTCTTGTTACCAACATTTCCTGAGTTAATTCAACACCATCCAGATAAGCAACCTTTAGAGACTTGATATGTCTATAATCAATTTTATATCATATAATATCAGGTCTCAGAGAAGAGAACTGTGATATCCAACACATAACATACTAGTGTCCAATATACAGATTGTTGTACACATTGGTAGTTTGTAAGTTTAACCCTATTTGAAGAATGATTGACTCATTGTTTTTCTTCATGTTAGTTACTATTTACTAAATGGCTAATAAGTACTAATAGTTTGGAGAGTTTGTACACAGACTACATGTATTGAGGTAATCAGTATAATAAGAGTTATAGGTGGGGCATGGTGTCATTCTTTAATAATACTTGAACACATTTACTATTTGCTGAAAGTCTTATTGGTACTTTTCGATAACAGCGAGTGGCTTAAGAAAGGACAATAATGAGGGTTGGGTCAGTAATTGTCTTGACAGAGTGGACAATAATGACCATTGTTCTTTCCAGGTAAATCAATATGGCCGATGTTACGAGTATGTACCAAAAGTCACTCTGACAAATGTCAAACCAGTGGGAGTAAACACAATTACAAATATGTTTTGGTTCTATTCTGGTCACAGTGCACAGTAGAATCATATACTCTCATATACACGCACAAACACAAAATAAATACACAGAATAAATGGCACCTAATTAAGTTAATACAAAGAAACAGTTTTATGTACAGCTAATGAAATGAAATGTCACACACTTTATTTGAGTAATCAAAATTGATGTTTGACTTCTTTTTTGCACCTCATTGGGTGAATGGATTTTATGAGACCTGTTTTACATCTATTTCTAAACCTGTTTTAAAATCAAAACCACTTGATACACTTGGCAAAAGTTCATCAACTCAAATCATTATATTCAATATGGTCAACAGAGAACTGTCAAAATCCACAACAAGATATTCCAAAACTGCCAAATCCAATATAACCACAGATACCTTAAATTTCTCATATCATTGAGAAATGTGGTTAAAATGTCCAATTGACACTCTCTTTTCAACTTCTGACCCAATTAAAACATCAAAATCTAATATATACTGCTTTACAACTGGATCAATTGATCCACTTGATCAAAACCAACAGAAAAACATGGTGGTTTCTCACCCTCCATCTATTCACTCATAGTCATGTTTTTATCAACATCAATTTTAAAATGTCATGTGACTTGATAGATCTCCAAAACTTTCACAAAAATCTTCCACAAAAAATCTTTCAAAAAATCCTTATAAAAAAAATCTTTTAAAAAAAATCTTTTAAACAAAATCATTCACAAAAAATCTTCCACAAAAAATCTTTCAAAAAATCCTTATAAAAAAAATCTTTTAAACAAAATCTTTCACAAAAAAATCTTTAAAAAAAATCTTTCACAAAAAAGCTTTTAGAAAAATCTTTCATGAAAAATCTTTCAAAAAAAATCTATGTTCCATTTACAAATTCTTGTTACTTACATCTATTTGTTCATTAAATAACATTTTGGACGGAATGAAATAAATGGACAGGGATCTATTTTGTATTGCATGATATTTTCATTGAATGTTAACTTCATGTTAAATGTTTACTCTTCTAATTTAGCTAATAATGAGATAAACTGGTATTTTTCCAAGTCATTAGAACACCTCTACTTTCTATTCATATACGTATTAACATTTTCATTTTCATAAATAAAATGAAGAGAACCCATCTTTAAGCTTGAGTTTCAGATCAATTCAAAGATGTACAAAAAACACTAAATTTCTTTCACTGAGAATTTTTATGCACATCAATTTGAAGATTTCCTTTTCAATCCTAAAATCATTAAATTCATCAAAATCTTTTGTTGCCAATATCTATTCCAATGTAAATGTTCAGTGATTTTTAAGATGAATTTTGAAATTTTAAAGGGATTTTTTTTATCTGTATCGAGGATAGTGATAGCATCAATTTGCACCACTCCAATTTTCAATCAGTTGTCTGTGGTTCCACTAAAACTAAGTGTTTGATGACGTCACTAATCGCAGAGGAACTTATGTGATAAAGAATATTTTGCAATTAGTGACGTCATCAAACACTTAGTTTTAGTGGAATAGCAAGAGCTACAGAAGTCTGATTGAAAATTGGAATGGTACAAATTGATGCTATTAATGTCCCTGATACACATAAAAAATAAAGAAAACCTCTTTACAATCCCTTTAAGTCTTTTCCATCCTATATAAGGCTTTAAATTTCTTTCAAACTTTCTGAACAGTTATTTTACATTACAACAGAGAAACTCTTTTTCACACTATTACTTTCAAACTTTGGCTATATCTGAATTCTTTATTTAAACTTTGAATCTATTTTTTAATCCTATACATACTCTTAAATTTGTGACATTTCTTACACGGTATTTTTATATACCAACGTTTCCATTCTACATAGCAGACATTACAAAACTACCGTTCTTTCTTTGTGAAATGTTTTATAATATAAGACTATATTTGATTCACAAATGGAATTTCCCAGTAGAAATGACAATCAGCAAATAAAGTTTTCGTTTTCATCCATGTCAATCGATTTCACTAGAAAATAGATTGAAAACTCCGCAAATTTCAACCCATGAAGAAATTCTGCCATTTTATTTGAAGATAGAAAGAAAACTGTGTTGAGTTAGAGATTAGCTATTTTCAAATTTCATTGAATTCTTTTACATCAAAACATTGTCATTGATGTGGAAGTTGGGTTTTAAGATTTCTATGATTTGCTTCAATACTGTCACAAACATCATTATAACACAAGATTATCTTAATTTAATCAAATAAAAGTTAGTTTGGTGAATTTAAAGGAACGATACTTAATAATACGTAATATGTGCCCACATTCATTAATAACATTTTGCTTTTGTAATTCTGATAAATTCTTATACTACATCTATTTTTCAAGGCATGTCATGCAAGTTATCTGTCTTGCAGAGAAAACCATCAAATTCTCAAGCAAAACATTGTCTAAAAATTTTCAATTTCAAACTGTTGAGGGATTTTTAATGTGTGCAGCCTGTAACACTCTAAGCCTCAGGGAATGGCAACCATTGAATTTTGCAAAAGTTTGTCTTCTGGCTTATTGACTAATGATAAAATATTAGTTCAGTTGTACCAGGTCTTGTTCAATCTCCAAAAACTAATACACATGTCCTCAAGTTTATATTTACTGGATACACAATGCTCAAGGTGCACATATTTGTTGGTGGATATCAGCACATAGTTATTGGCTAAAAATAGTATCAAACAAATAGATATGAGTTCTACCAATTTCTGAATTTTGATTTTGTTACTAATGAACCCATCATACCAAATGTCAAAAAAGTTATAAATAGTTCAAATAGAGTCTCAACGAGTATGACTGTGTTTTCATCAACAATTTCAATGGTAATCTTCCTATTTAAGAGAAACATAACGTCTGATGTCAAAAAGCCAATTTCTTTTGTTAATGCTGAAACAAGAGAAAATTCAACATGTCCTAATAGCCCATATTGTAGCCTGACATTTGTAGCCTTAAAACGGACATGACTGGCAGTTGGAGTCAAATCAGTATCCAAGATATAAAACTAAAACACAAACCTAGTTCAAGTAATCTTGATGGATAATCAAAAGATTTGCTGCGATGTGTTTTTTTCTTGAATGAGCTGACTTTAATAATGAGGTCCTCTGTATTTCTACTGAACATTTTAAAATTAAATTCACCACATATCTTTTCCTGTTGCACATTACGACACTCTGTATTCACATTCAACAATATACTTATCCCATAAAAATAATATCATATTAGTTACAGCTGATGAGAATTCATTTGTTATAAATTCTGTTATAAATTCTGAAATATATCCTCAATTTTGTCACTAGATACTTCTTTTCATTAAGTTAAAACGCTTTAAATGTGAAACTGTAGGGTGCAAAAACACAAATCTTAAGCCATAGCAAAATTCATAAGTCTCACTCCATTGATATAAATCCTTATGTTCATTCAAATGAAGAGTTTGTAAAAGAGGTAAAAACACATTAGTTTCACATTTAAATTTGAAAGTCAGAACTATTTCTCACACATAAAATTCATGAAAATTTCAATGAGACCCATATACTTGTCATAATTTCTTAATTCTAAGTCCTTTATATACACATATCCAAGCTATAAAGAGCTTTAAACTTATAACAAAATTTAAAGCATCACAACTTTTAGGTCCTAGAAAGTGTAACACTAACTCAATGTAAATGACACTTTTCAAAGTACAGTAAATTATGTTCAGAATCTATACAGAATGTCTGTTATAATTATAAGGTTTGTGAGAGAACACCCAATGACGGTCAAAAACTTCCTTGCCACATTTTTACCAACTGAATAATTGTGTCAATATGAATAACTATTTATATATACAGATATTCAGGTGGTTGAAAAAAAATGTCGACCAGTTCAAATTTCGATATCCAGTCAAAACAGGGCGGGCTATAAACTCATTATTGATAAGATATGCAAATATTGAATAGTGTTTCAGACAATTCAAAGTGAGAGAGGGTTTGTGTTTAAATGCAGTTATCATTTATTATTTGAAATAGAACAGTTGAATTACAAATTAGTAAGTTAGATAAATGCATTTTTATCATTATATTCTCTTATAACTTAAGTTATCATGGTTTTTTTCCGATAAGGTATCAGACCAAATTCCAAAATTTGAGAACTTGCGCTTTTTTATGAACACATTTTGATGAACACTTTTTGATGAACACTTTTTGATGCTCACAAATGGATGAACATATATTGAGAAAGTACATTAAAGTAACTGAATGCAAGAAAGTATATAGTAAACAAAGATACACCTAAAATAATTATACAGCAATTTAGCCATTAGTGATCTAGCTCTCTTAACAGGGTGCATTGACATCTTCACTTGAAGAGTGGTGTCAGGTGCCCACAAGCCTGAACATACCCTTCTGTATTGCTAGCATTACAAACAACACAATTACTGCCAAAAATATATACAAATTTAATGCTTTTTTTTTTAAGCCACCCAAATTTTTTTTATATCTATATTTACAATTTATTTAAATAGAAAGTCAACAGTAGCCACTAGTAATCATGACAGGTTTTCTTTATCTTTCTTTAAAGCAACACAACAAAACAATTTATATCATTTGTCAGTGATATCTAGGGAGGCAGGGAAAACATATTTGTGGTATGTCAGGGGTGTGACTAAGGGTCAAAAATTCTTCATCACTAATTGAAAATAATCCATAGTAAATAATATTTAGAGCTCAATATATGGTCCACTCTATAACTGTACTTTATAGGGGCAGATGTGCCATTTTTTTTACTAATCATACCTTAGTCTCAGAAACGGGAATTTTTTTAATTAGCCATCAATAATAGTGTTCATAGCTCAAATTTGATCCTTCAAATCCATGTCCAGAATTATCTGCATTTGAAAGTTAAAAAGAAGAGTCGTCTTATTTTGAGACACTACCATTTATAGAAAAAACATCTATAGAAATAGGTAAAGAAATTCATAGTTTGAGATATTTTTGAAGGAATTATTCGATTTTCGTACATTTCTAGTACTTCTGAAGACTATTTATTGACAAATACAAAGACAAAAACGCCTTTCTTAAAATAGTCGCAATACATAATGTAATACAATTTGAATATTAGTATGAAAAAGCCCAGTCATCAACAACCTTGAATATTTGAATAGCTCTTTAAAATAGAAGTTTAACTAAGTGCTATATATTATAAGGTTCTATTGATATTGTTATTCATTTCACACTAAAAGTTAATATATGACATGATAACATAATATTTATTATACCTTGAAATATATTCAGGTCAAACACCTGAAGGAAATGGTAGGGGAAATAACTCTCTAGGAGGTCTCATTAAGCTTTCACTGTTAGGCACATTGACCAGGGAGGTATTTTTTTACCAGCCTAACTTACTGGAGAAAGAAACAAGAAAAAGAAAGAAACAATTATATTTTCTTTTTACATGGAGAAGACAATAAGTTTATGAGGTCTACCAGCTGGTCCTTGGGCAAGTCTCTTAGCATTACTCCTTCCCTGATTAAACCAAATCCAACTGGGAACCAACTGGAATAATGAAGAAAGATGACTTATTCAAGGTCATCAGATTTTCAAACGCCATTCAAGTTAAGAACCCACGACCATCATTTGATGTTACCAAACAAATGAAGTCATAGATTTCAAATGTGCTACCACTCATCTTGAGATATATAAATCTGATTGAACACCATCAATGATTGATAATGATATTGGTCAAAGAGCAAGTTTCAATCAAGAATTTGATAGTGTAGAGTTGTTTGATATAGATATTAGTCAATCTGTATAGTATTACAGGATATATATAATATTTAAGATGATTAAAATGTTCGTAGAATTTGATAACAAGAGTCATGAGGCAGATATCACATGCTTTCTCATTCTTAGAATTTCATTATCAATATTATCTAGATGGTCTTATTTTCAATCACTTTCTCAATAATACTATTAACTGTTAACCTTGTTTATATGCATCTCTTTGACCTAAGTGAATCAATGTTTAAACCATGTCCCCTTGTTGATAAATATTTTGGACTTGTATCACTATATCTCTAAATGGGGCAGTGAATTTTAACCAATCATAACTACATTTTCATTTCAAAGTGGTTGCCCATACAGATACAGTATAATTCATGAGTTTTGTTCATGTGTTTAATTTACAAAACAAAGCATATGTAGAGGCATTTTTGACTGGCATGACTTGTCACATGGCTTCATGAATATTCCTTTCCTAGCTCGTAATTAAAGCAGATTTCAGAAATGAAATGAAATGAATGGAGTTTTACGTCCTACTTTTCTGCACCATGTGGGCTAATGTAGACGGAAAGCAGATTTCAGAAGTAGTAACTTTAAATCATTAGATAAGATTATTATCAAATTTGATGCCATTTGTCTTGTAACAATAAATGTAAACCCTTCAATCAGATTGACTGGTTTGTCTTTAAGTCTGTTAAGCTTCCTATCTTATCAGAGAAAAAGAAAAGAAAAATAAGTTATCAAATAAAAAATGTTTCAAATCTTAACTTGCATGTTATTTCCTGTTTATCTGATAACTGAATGTTTACAACAGATATCAAAATCTACATTTTAGAAAATCATAGTAGAAAGATATGATAAAGCTAGACTTGGATAAAGGGTTACAAATTTGTATTTGTCAGTTACAACTGACTTCTATAATTGTAAGCTGTTTAGGACAATCTTGTCATATTTAAATGTGTCTGTAAGCATAACCTTAATTATTACTACATTTTATATGATAAAATTACATCAAAGTGACATGGCACTAACTAAAGCTTATAACATTTGCAGGCACATTAACTTATGCTGCTGTCCTGGTAAAATTTCCCTCATTGCACCCTGGATGGCGTTGCCTGTCTTCATGTGATGTGTTTTAGGTTCTTTTCTGATATTTTCATCAATATTTTGATCATTTTCCAACAAAAAATAGTTCACTATAGAAGAAGTAATAGTAATACACCAAACCACAAGATTGTAGAAAAATACAGCAACTATCTTACCTGTATCTGGTTTAACATAGAAAAATGTGATCATAGAAGTCTGATAACTGGCACAGATATTAAACATCATGTTTTTAAGATTACGATATTGTATATTCATTACAGTAATATTAACATCATTTCCATTTCAACAGTTGTCTACCTTTAAAATCCTTTCAGACACGAAACACGAAATAAGGATTTTAAACAGAATGGATACTAATTGCTGTATATTCTGTAATTATAGATCACAGATTGTTATTTGATTACCTCTGTAAATAGTATCTATGGATAATTTTTTTTCGCTTAATTCGTTGTTATTGCAGAAATTATATTGATTTTTACTTTCACAAAATTAAAAGTATATGCTTGTTTTAAATAACATAATTCAAATATCAAAATCCAATTCCAAGTTATTTCAACCATTTATATATTGTCACTGAATATTCCATTTTTGATAGTTGTTTTCTTGTTCAAATCCTTAATTATCAAAAGTATTTAGTAATTAGTATGATTCTATCTAATTTCCTGTGTACTGCCAATATCAGTTTCATTTGGAATGCTTAGAATTTACACTAACATTCCAAAATATGTTCAAATTAGAAAATTGTGTTCACTTTTGGTCCTAGAGAACTTCACATACACATGTTAAACCTTGGCAATCCAATTGACAATTGAACAATAGGTCTGTAGTCAGATTGGGTAGTGAGGTTTTTAACTTCTGCAAACAACGTTAACAATGAGAAAATAACTCTCAGCTTTACGAAACAAAGTTTTGAAAAAATACGTCAAAAGTTTTTAATTTTAAATCAACATTTTTTAATCCCTTCTTAAACTTTTGATTTAGTCGTACACTTCAACAAATAAATTTTTTTTTTATAATCTTTAATCTTGAGATTAGATTTAATCCTGAATCTGATAAAATGTCTGGTACAAGAGAGGCTACAATTTCTAAAAAATTCTACAAATTATCAAGATTGGTTGTCATTTCAATTATTTTTAACATTGCTGTCTTTATCAAGTTTTCACACACAAAAAATCACAATCCAAAGATGATGCTATATCTTTCCAAGGTGCTACTTTCTGATAAAGTTCAACAATGTATCTAAGACAACCACTGCCTGTATCACTTAACAATTCCTTTATGTTTCTTTAAGACAATCTGTCTTTGATTCAAATTCAAATAAGGTTTTACAACATTGACCATGAATTTTTTATTCTTTTTGTCAATGTTATTGTCAAACAGATCAAGCTCCTTGTTTTTATTTTAGAATTCCATCAACTGTTATCATTTTGGCAATACAAGGTAAATCATCCGTCTGCAGATCGATACGCTAGTTTTCAACCAACCATTGTTTCCAAATTCAAACACTTATCAATAATGACACAACACGTTGACACGTTAACTTAATCAAATGTTTACAGGTTTACAGATAAACATCTTTTACTTCCTTCATTCCCGAAAATCACCTCAATGTAAATATTCTCGCCAAAAACCATGTTCAGAGTCGCGATGCTATCATGTGGTTGATCACGTCGTTTTTGATTTATAACAGGTTAATAGTCACAAAAAGTCCACGTATGCACTTTTATTATTTGTTACAATCAATATCTTCATGGAAAAATTCAAAACAAATCATAAACAAAACTGTTCATTTTTTCAAAAGAACTCCGAGCAATATGTATTTATTTGAAGGAAAATGTACGTTTTGATAAGATAGTTCCAAGATGCAATTCACTGTTAAAACTCAAATTCCAATATCCAATTCTTAGAATTCGCATTTGAGTCACATTCTCTTGGGAGTAAAATGAGTCCATATTTGAGGGAAAAAAATGTGTCCAGCAGACTTCAAATCAAAATATGAAGTGAGAGGTAAAAAGACGCAAGTGAATATTAAGAGAAACCAATAGATTAAGATTTAAGATGTAACCATTTTTGTTTCTTAGTAAATTTGTGAAGCTTGAACACCTCTAAAATTAAGACTTGGCATTCTAAATTTAGTTGTAAAGTATGGCACCATCATTGGCTAGTGTACATTACAACAACCAATCAAGTTTAAGTATCAATATTCTTAATATTGTAAAGCATTGAGAGAAAGCTAGGAACGATTGAGAATTTAATCTTCACATCTAGTTGATGACAAAACATGAGATTGTTGATGAAAAGTGAAGAAAATCGGGTCAATATTGACGGAAAATACCAAGTGATTGTTCTCTAAGACTAACGATCTTTTGTGTGTTTGAAGATAAGTCGTGAAGATCAAACCATTTGAACAAGATCAAGAATTTGATGTTGACAGTTTGTTTGGTCATTGGATGTTTATATTTACTGCTTGTTACATCAAATTCTCAGTTTCGTTAGTTACTAGTCTGTATTCTGACAACTTACGACTTGAAAAAATTTGGCAAATGATGAAAAAGAAATTCTGTGTGAAATTGAATCGGGCCAAGTTATGCCAAGTACCCTACTTCTGATCGATCTTCTGCTGTGGTCTTAATGTTATCACTCTTCAATATCATCAATATAATTATATTCCTGCAATGGTGGAATTTCATCTGTTTGATAAAATGAGAACGTATACTAGAAATGGTGTATTTAGTGGAGGGCCATTGGGTCATGGCATCTCCCTGTGCCACATGTCTGACATTGTCTTTGGGTCCATAGAAATATATGGTTTGAAGATTTTATATTTCATATAGACTTACTTCCCTCCAAGAATATTCACGTCAAAATGACCCACATTTCAGACTGACAAACTAACAACAATATTCAGGAGTTTATATTTCAAAATTTGATTCTGTTGACATTGCTGTTGGGCAGTAGTGCTTACTTTACAGTCATTTTAAAAGTATATAAACAACCCTACTAATGGTATGACTTTGACCTCCTTTTAAAAACCTTGACTGAAGACAATTTTTTGGATAAAAACCAACAGCAGGCTTTCATGTCAAAGAATTTTGACCAATTTTGAGATTTCTCCAATAAAAACAACTAATCTAAACAGTGTAAGGTGATACTTTTGAAGGTTTTGTGTGAGACCTGGCCAAGATTGTGTTTTTGTTGGTTTTATATGGCTGATCCAGATAGATTGTTGAGATCAAACTGTGCTAACTAACAGATATTATGATCATTTTCAAAGATTTTCATTCTTTAAGGTATAAATGTTTATGGAGATATAAAAAGTATACTTGGTATCTGAAAGGGGTAGTAAGAAAGTGAGCTTCATATTTCTGTATCACTCTACAATTGATGTCTTGAGCACTATTTTAACAGTGGTATTTCTATATCACTCTACAATTGATGTATTGAGCACTATTTTAATAGTGGTTTTTCTGTATCGCTCTACAATTGATGTATTGAGCAGTATTTTAACAGTGGTATTTCTAAATCGCTCTACAATTGATGTATAGAGCAGTATTTTAACAGTGGTATTGATGTATTGAGCACTATTTTAACAGTGGTATTTCTATATCGCTCTACAATTGATGTATTGAGCAGTATTTTAACAGTGGTATTTCTAAATCGCTCTACAATTGATGTATAGAGCAGTATTTTAACAGTGGTATTGATGTATTGAGCACTATTTTAACAGTGGTATTTCTATATCACTCTACAATTGATGTCTTGAGCACTATTTTAACAGTGGTATTTCTATATAGATCTACTATTGATGTATTGAGCACTATTAACAGTGGTATTTCTATATCGCTCTACAATTGATGTACGGAGCACTATTTTAACAGTGGTATATCTATATTGCTCTACAATTGATGTATTGATCATTATGTTAACAGTGGTATTTCTATATCACTCTACAATTGATGTACTGAGTACTATTTTAACAGTGGTATTTCTATATCACTCTACAATTGATGTATTAAGCACTATATTAACAGTGGTATTTCTATATCGCTCTACAATTAATGCATTGAGCACTATTTAAACAGTGGTATTTCTATATTGCTCTACAATTGATGTATTGAGCACTATTTTAACAATGGTATTTCTATATCGCTCTACATTTATGTAAATGATTAAAAGTAAATGTTCTAAGTGGTTTCCAGATTTCTGAAAATTCTATATACCAACAGAACAACTGTTTCATTTTTTGAACATTCTCAAATTGTATTTGTTATTGCTATACTACCTTGTACTCTCTATGATCTAACTGTTTCAAATAAGAGTTTAATATTGGCCTTCAATTTATTTTCTTTACACAGACAATGGGATAAATTTTTTTTTGTAAAACTCAGAATCAACTAAACATGAAAGTATGTTAAATATTTTACTGAAACATGGTTTAGGTGTGAAACTTGGCGTCAAAATAAAAACATAAAACATTTTATTCTCTGAGTAAATATTCACTTCAAATATTATTTGATGAAAACTCGTAGAATTTCAAACATCAACACAAAAACTTGTGAAACATTTTTGTGGATAATGTTTATTTCATCTTCAATATGTGAGATTTCACATGTTTATATCAGACCTTGAAGAAGCTTTATGCAAATTATTTCTTTTAATCTTTATAATCTATACAGATAATCCACTTGGACATTTTTCAAGAATTTTCATCAGCTTAATTCACCTATTATAGTTTTTATTCAACCTTTGAAAGTCTCATGCAAAAGTTAAGTAACTAATTGTTTTAATCATACATGGTGTAGAATATGAATGAAAATTGTGTCTAAAAGTATGAACATCTACCCCGACTGTGAACTTCTGGAATGACAAATTACGTGAAATTCCAGCTGGTCTTCGCCACAAGAGTCATTATATTCACTTATGTGCATTTATATCTCAAAAATGAAATTTTATCCACAATAAATGTATATGGATTAATTCTGCTACAAAATGCAATACTCTCTCTGTACAAAATGAATGGATGACATGACATAAAAAAAAACTTGGACAAACCTTTCCATGATCTGGATCTTTTCTTTATTTTAAGACTCATATTTCTGTTAATTTCACTTTTACACATTTTATAAATAAAACATCCAGAAAATACTGCTAATTAATGCATTATTTGATCAGTGTGGCTCATTCCAAATTTAGTTTATTCCAATATTAGTTAGCATTTGGGTGTTCACCATCTAGAATAACTGTCAGAATTGGACATAGTTATCACATACTATTTTTATTATTATCCCTATTAGATCACAAAATTGCTGGGAATTTTTTTCATTGTGTTGTACACTTTATCACTACTTTTTAGTACCCGGCCAAACTTGACCATTGGAAAAGTGACCAACAACCTTTTATCCAAAATAAATTACTTATAATTTTTGAACAAACATTTAATCACAATTTCTTTAAGAATTTTCAGATAGAGGTACAACATGTAGACTGAAACAATCAAAATAATCTAACACAATTAATAACTTCAAACTGCATCAAAACATCAAAATCTTCTAAATTCAACACAAATGCTTAACAATGATTTTATATTGTGATATATCTATTATATAATCCAAGGTAAGATACTAATAGAATTATTAGAAAATCTAATCAGATCCTAGTAATCCATATTTATATAAATCTTATTACATTTCTACAAAAATTATGTTCAGAACTTTCACCACTCACAGAATTTCATTTATAAACCTATGTTTTCCACTACCAAAATTTAGTTTTTTTGGAAACAATAATGGTACTGTTGGAAAATTTTCAGAAAACACTAAATGACAGACAATCCCACTATATTGGAAACCAACACACAATCATCTTGTTCCAACCACAGCAAAATACAAATCATTTTTTATGTCACTATTAATGTCAGTTGTTTAGAATTTCCAAAATGGTGGATAAATATAAGCTATAAAAAGTGATATTTGTGAAGAATAAAGGATAGAATGATCTATAGAGAGACATTAAAACATAGTGAATACAAGATTAAAGATAGGTAATATACAACAGATCAATCATATTGACAGGTATCATAGGGTCACCAGGTAAACATCTGGACTAAACACTATAATAAGTTAAAGTTAAAATTAGAACGGAAGAGGGAAGAGTGGGGGGGGGGGGGGGGACACTCTTCCGGTAATATTGATATAGTTTATTGGTATCATAGGGTCACCAGATAAACATTTGGACAACACTGTAGCATACCTACAAGTGAAAGTAGGGAGTAAGTGTGGGTTGGGGAAGGCAATCAGGGTTAACTGTAGGGGGATATTGCTATACCATTTTAACAGGTATAACAGGGTAACCAGGCCTGTATATTTGGGATAATTAAACCATCCCTTCCCCGAAATCTACTACTGGTAAAAAGGATTCTTAATGTTAGTGCCTATTACCAATAGGCTCTTGGTCTCTATCTGACTGAGTTGTAAAAGCCATTTTCAACCAAATTATTGAGACAAAAATTCATTTCAACATTGGAATAATTTGTATGGATAGAACAATGGCTCCATCTTTAACAAACTGTCATATATATAAATCTAGCTAGTCAGTTAGTCGGAACCTAAGATATGAATTGTCTCGTAAACTTTTCATTATTGACAGGTAGATAAACATTGATAGATTACTAGTAAGACTAGAATATCACTGACCTTATTACACCATTACTATATAATAACAAGGGCAGTAACTCTGTAGATTACTAGTAAGACTAGAATATCACTGACCTTATTACACCATTACTATATAATAACAAGGGCAGTAACTCTGTAGATTACTAGTAAGACTAGAATATCACTGACCTTATTACACCATTACTATATAATTACAAGGGCAGTAACTCTGTAGATTACAAGTAAGACTATGATATCACTATCACACCATTACTATATAATCACAAGGGCAGTAACTCTGTAGATTACTAGTAAGAATATCACTGACCTTATCACAACATTACTAAATAATAACAAGGGCAGTAATTCTGTAGATTACTAGAAAGACCAGTATACCATCACTTCTTAACAACAAGGGTAGTAACTCTGTAGATTTCTAGATCAAAATATCATTGACCTTATAGCAACATAAAATTATTTTCAGTCAGACGTCTGTGGTTCCTTCAATTCCATTAAAACTAATTGTTTCATCACATCACTGTCTGGGAAGGGCCTTATGTGATAAAGCATATTTTGTGAATAGTAACGTCATCAAACATTTATTTTTTGAGGAATTACATGCACCACAGTGCTATTAGAGTTCAAACCTTTTTACAATCCATTTAAAACTAGAATATCACTGACTTCGATAATACCATTACTATTTAATAACAAGGGCAGTAACTCTGTAAATTGACTTTACAAATAAATCACTTAATTTAGGACTAGAAGAGTTCGTTTCACTTAGTTTCATCATGATAAATCATTCTTAGTATGGCTTCATTTATTAGGTTTTTTTTTACTATCTTACATTTATATATTGGCTCTAGAGTGACACATAAACTGATGTTGAAGGTCAAGGGCAATAACTCAGGTTTTATGTGTCTGTATCATTATTAAAGTCATTGAAGAAAATCCAATAAATACTCAAGATGATACATCAAACCAAGATGAACAGCTATAGTTAGATACAACTAGTGCCATAAAACCTCTTATCTTACCTCTTATAAATCAGAATCAGTCTGATTCACGACTAGTTTCTTATCTTATTCATTAAGGTTGTTTTAAGTCCCAAAGAGATATAAATGTTGAAACAGTAGAGATTCAAGGATCAACATGATAAAGCAAATTCAATGGTCTTGACAAAAATACATCTTGCCCGTGTCAGAGCTGAAATTACTTGTACAAACTTGGGTTTCTGAAGCAAAATTACACATTAAAACAGTATTTAGATCTTCAGGAAGAAATTCATATTTTCAGAATCAGGCAAAGCTAGCTGAACTAGGTAAAGAGACTATACTTACCATTGAGCTGACTCTTGAAAGTAATGGCATCAGCATCAGATATGCCAGACATTTTGTATCAGAAACATTATAATGATAAGCACAATTTATCAAAAAGTCCTGTATCTGTTCAACACTGTAATCTTTCATTCAAGATACAAATACGTATGTAGATTACAAGACATGGAAATTATTCAAGAGTTAAAACTTACCAGAATTTGTATCAGAGAGAGATTTATCAGAATCATCACCACCAAGATTAAAATCCACTAAACAAGGTGTTGTAACATCCATTGCCACTTTTAATACGTACTGACACATTTTTATTCTTTAAATTTCAACTCTTCCATAAAAAAAGCCTGCACTATAATCCAATTTTGAAAGAATAGCTTATTTTAGCCGCGAAATTCATTTAAACTTTGTCATTTTTTTGTCATATTACATAATTAAAGATAGGGAAATGTCAAAAGTACTGGCTGAAAGTCACTATACAATTTTCTTTCTTTTCATGTCTACTGTATGATACTTCAATAAGATGCTCTTAACTCTTCTTACTGTCAGGTCTGTTCCTTTCAATACAGGTACAATAGATATATACTGGTTTCCTTTTTCAGATCCATTATTCACTCTAGGCTGGCTAACTCCTATTTCTGTACAGGCAATTAGTGTGTACAATTAAAATTTCAGGAATACTTTCACCAAGCCACTCACCTTTCTTCTATTGTGTTTATCAGGTAGATTTCAAATAAGAACAGCACACACAAGCGAGATTGGTTGCCCTTCCTGGACACCTAATTCTACTCTACTCTTATGTCACTCAACATGGGATTTAACACAAAGTTCTCCAGTTACATATTTGTGAAAAAAGTAAACAGAGTGTGATTCACCTCTAATAGTTGCCAATAGGGTTTTTCTTCACTATATCTGTTACATTGCCATCAAAACAAATTCTTATTATGCTTCTCCTGAAAGAACACTTGGTAACAACTCTTTACTTTTTCATTCGTCTTGTAGAATTCACATAAATTCAAAACTAAAAAGTCTACGTGTTGTTCAATCCAATCCTTCAAGTCAAGTTCTCTCATTTCAAAAACTCAAATATCTTGTAAAACTGTCAAACTGTCCTGTCTATTCCATGTTCCTAATCCTCAATAGTAATAAATGTATCTTTCGTACCTAGACAATAGATTTCCTATCTCAAATCACCAAGTCTCGCCTTAATCTTAAAATAACCATGAAATTACACATTAGAGTTCCAAATAAATTTTTAGATGAATTTAAATCTAAAATCTCATTCAGAAATTCACCCATTTCATTTCAAAATAACCAGACTCTATTTTTAACTTATAATATCCCTCTGTTTCTAAATCAGAGTCCAGATCTAACTATCTCCGTCATAAAAACGATTCTTTGTAACAAGTTTATAATTCCTTCTTTCTGTTTTTTATATCAAGTTTAACTAATAAAACAGTCTAGTTTTCATTTGATTCAAAAACTAAATCAGATAGCTTGTCTGCCACCATATTTTCATGATTCCATTGAGATATCAGGTTCCACATGTAAGCTCTTCATGGAATAAATTACGTTACTATTTGTAATATTTTCCCCAAGTAAAACTAAATTAATAATCCAGAAGAAATTTGTATTGATAAAACTTTACTATGCTCATTCAAAAGTGAGTCTGTTACATATGACTTATCTTAAGTCTGCGTTTTCAGCGTCTGCTGGAAGTGGACATAAAGTCATCATCTACCAACCAACCACATTCAATAGATTTGAACACTTACAATTATAACATTGAGTATCTTTTCACAGGCATAATTTACTACAAACGTAACACTTTGATTTAAAAACAGTAACCCTTATAAATTCTGAAATCTACATTCTTGATTCCTATACAATCACAAATAAAACTTATAAAAGATACAATCTGTCTTGTGAAAAAGGCTGATGAAATGAAACGAGCAGATCTAATTAAGTGCAGTAGCAGAAATGTAGTAGATAAGATTATCCAGGCATTAATTGATCCAGTGATATTCACCATTCATCATTGAAATAAAACAATATCTATTAATTAGGCTTTGTACTCCAAGCTCCTGATAAAATCTCATTTGCTTTTATTGCCGATAAAAGATTGAAAATCTTCCTAAATCACCTTACCAAGTCTTATTTTAAACCGAAATAGTATCAATTCATTAACTTTCAAGTAAAAATTGCCAATTTCAAAGTAGAACGTCACTCTATGTCTTGAAAATCATTGAATTCTGTCACCAAATGGCCATTTCTCACCATGGCAATGGTCAGACACATATTAGATAAAATCATTATTTATTTTTTGTACTTCAATGAAAATATGTTCCACAGCTCCTTATATGGTATGCCTACGATGCACAACTTTATAACAACAATTCTTTTAACAATTTGATAGTTTTAACATTTTATACTTAATTCATGTTATTTGAAATTCAGAAATTTCAAAACTTATATATTGCACTTAATGCTTTTAGCAGACAATTTGAAATAGACAATAACATATATATCAGATTATAATGTATCAGAATTTCAACTTAACAATATTTATAGCATACTTCAAAATATCATTACAAAATAACAACTAATACTGATTGAATTATCATAAGAATTCTCCTTGAAATGTTCACAATTTGTAGAAATGTATTTTATAGTAAAAACTATCAAAGCAAATTAGATTCCCCGCATGAATTTCTATCTTTATTCCATAAATAAATTCGATCAACTTTTTTTCCCCATATAAAACCATCAATTTTTCTGGATATTCACAATGTAAACCACAAACTATTTTACTACAGGAACAACACAACAGGTTTGTGAAACGTAGACTTGTGAACTCTCAAAAGTTATTCATATCAAACTTTTCTTCTATTATATCCATAAACCTTAAGACAAGTCAATGGAATAATATCATAACCTAACTGGGATTTTGTCACAAATAACAATGTAAACCACAAACAATCTTAATGCTAAGACACACTTGTTGGTTGTGAACTTGTGGACTGAATAAAATCCAACGTAGCTTTTAACACAAAGGTTTATTAAATCCAGAAATTTTGAGTATTATCCTAGAGAAAAGCACTAATACCAAATGTTTGACTTAACTTTGACAAAACCTAAGAAGCAGTATCCATCTGAATTGCAAATTCTTTCAATATAAACTTGAAATGACGTAGAGCATTTCCACGGTCAATAAGAGCACAAAATTATCCAAAGAATAAGAAGAAAGTTGTCTTAAGATTTCAATTCCATTCAACATGTAACTTCCATTCAAACTTTTCAACTCACTGAAATAGTTCACATATCTATCAGATTTATAATGTCCAAATTACTCTCAGAACTTAACATCTTGAATCTTTTCCACAATAAAATTACAAAATATCCTTGGGTAAACTTCAATTTTCCAGAATTCCTGAAACACCATCTTTAAAATTTAACATCTTTCTTGAGTGCTAACCATTCGCATGCAAATTCTTTATGTCACTCTCAGAGATGTCATCTAAAATATCTTCTGAAACTTTTATGATTCCATCCGATGTAGAGCTTAACTAAATTTAGAATCCTGGTCTGAAAGCCAAGACGATGAGCCAGAAATTTTAAATATTGGTTTTTCTCGGCTATGTTGTATCAGTCTGTTCTGAACTTCATGTCTCAAGTTTGACAGAATAATTTATAGCTAAAGAACATCAATAAATTTGATCTGATTATTCCAGAGTAACATTTTTAAAAGATATCGGCTTTTTACTAAGATGTTAAATTATAGCTCAGCACAAAAAAAATGTCTTCAATTTATTGGATGGAAAGAATGACATTTGTAGACAATTAAAAGAGACCATGTTTTTTATCAGGTGGAAGTAAAGTTCAAGGAGAAGAAAGAACAGACCACTATTCATACATTATATTTAATTATGTCTAATGGTTTATCTTCATGTAAAGCTTTCAACCCGACTTCCACTCGTCAGTGATGCCAGTGATGTCAGTGATGCAGGCTGACATGGAAAAAGCGTCAAGTTGTTCAGATGAGACAAAAAAATGAGGCAGTGTGTGCACATTAAGGATCTCTTGAGAGTTGGAAATTTAAAAAGAGTAGGCTGATACTGATGATCATTAAATTTTACCTCATTGCCCCCTGCATGGCATTGACCATCTTCATTAGCTCAATCAGGTGCAGTCAAGTCTATCTACACACTGGCAGACACATGATCATTCATGAGACTGTATGCCAATATGAAGGGTGGAAAGTATCATAACAAAACAATTGTAAGCCAGCCTAGAGGGTGTACAGTGCACATTGGTGTATACAATTTTATTTAACTATTCAAATTGAATGGTTATTTGAGATAGTGAAGTAAAGTTTTTACAGAATTCCAGGAACCACAGATGACAGATGGGAAATTGGAATGGCACAATTGAAAGCTTTAAGTCTCCCTGATACACACACACATGCCCTACTGTCTCTATTGAATCCGTTCATCAAAAACAAAATCAACAAGCACTGTCATCTCAGATAGTCTAAACAAGTCAAGAACTGAATAAATATTTTTGCCACCCAGATACTCCACCATCCACATGGGACACTGGTGATTGACAACATGTTAACTTATCACATAACACAACTTGAAAAAATCTAATGAATTTCTTGGAAGTACCATGCAGAATTGACTTGACTTAACATAAAATTTCCTCTGCACCACTAAGTATTGAAAGAAATGATATGGAAATAATTGGTCTTGCTGGCCAATGTCCATATGAAATAACAACGTCTCCTAATAAATTATTTAACTAAGGTATCTAATCCATAAATCAAGGAATCTTAAAACCAATTACAGTGTATATACAGGTTGCTTCATTAAGGTATTAATTAACAATGACCTGGGATAATTCTGCAAACTTTATTATTGATTACATTTATAATTGATAGGGGTGGGACCCGGCTGTATGAATTGTTGAAATGTGATCAGTTATCTCCCTTGACTATTGAAATTAAATAAATATATTTTCATCAGTTATGTCCCTTGAAATTTAAAATTTCATCGATCAAGTCGCTTTGTATTTGTAGTGTTGTGGCACCAGGCATAGTATGCATCATAAGCTGCTTAAAGTGATACTATGTCTTAGAATGAACACACAATTTAAGTTCTCGAAATGGTCAATATGAGTATATATATTATCAGTGAACTTACCTGGTGTCATAAAGTTACAACAGAATCCCTGTAAAATCTGGAAAATTCATAAAACTAAGTAATTATTGAAAAACGCTTAATCTTGATATTAAGCGTTTTTCAATAGTTAATTGCATATTTATGGATAATTACTAAGTTTTTTGGATTTATCGGATTATATAAGGAACCGGTTATGTTATTTATGACACCAGGTATATCTACTGGCTCTTATTCGCCAAGTTTAAAATTCTTAAATTTTATGTTAATTCTAAGACGTAGTATCCCTTTAATGTTAAATGGTTTTGGTAGTATGTAGTTTGAAATTTGGGTTTTGTTTTGCAGTTTCGGATCGTTAATACTTGGTTTGTTTATTGTTGAATGTAGATGTCACCATATTTCCATGATAGGGGTGGAAAAATTATATCGAGCCAACTCTTGGAAGCACTGGCCAAGGCATCAGAACTTTTCTTACTTTAAGGATTCAAACCAAAATCCAACTAACTACCTACTGAGCTATTCTAATTCAAACATGTTTTTTCATATATCCATTTTATTATACAATCTTATTCTGAGTATGGACTATATTAGCTTATAAATAGCAGAAAAGTTGGATGTAAAACTCCATTTCATTTCATGTCATTTCTAATCAAATACACATCCATTACAATAAATATGATACAATAAAACATAAAGTGATGTCTTATAAATTGAGTCAGAATTGGTTAAAATAAAATGAAAACTTGATATTGAAATGAGCAAAATTAGATTAAGTGGAAATATCTTGGTAGTTCTACCAATATCGATCAAAATAATACCCATACATTGCCAGACCAAGTGCCAACAAGGTTGAGAATTTGACGTTTGATTGTAGGTTCGCTGTTAACAGGCTGATGATTAAATATCTTCTGATTTAAATCAAATAAATGAAGAATTTCGCGGATTTGATTAAATTAACAACCAGTTATGGTTTTAATTAAGATTTGATTTTCTAGAAGATTGATTTATCATTCTAGTAACAAGTTTCTTAAAGAGAGTGTATGAGGAAATAAGATGTTTTTTTAGCTGATGACCTGTTTATCATCAAGTTTTTAACATATATCTTTTCTTTACTTCCCAAAACATTCACTCTTCCTATTTGACATAAGATCTTGACCAATGACCTGCAAAAGATTATTCCCTACAACCTTTGCTGAACATGTATTGAATGATTGAATTACTAATTCAAATACTTCTTTGGACAGCTAACTAATTTCCGTTAAAAAAAAACCCAAAACAAGTACTAACTATCCAAACTGCAAAACAAGACCCAAAATATCATATTGGCATTGGTAACAGCTAACGAACTGTTCACTTGAGGAAGTATAACAACCATATATGATTAATTCATTAAAATAAACAATATTCATGTTGAAATTTCAATCATATATCTTAGAAATAAAGCAATGCTCAATGATTCCCCTGATCTTATGTGAGTGGGTGTGAGTCAATCTCAGTAATACTGTACGAAATATTTAAATATTTTGATTTAATTATAAAATCTTATAATTTGATGATTAACATGCCAATTGATTTGTATAATATATAACACCTAGTTTGGTATTATTCATGCCATCTATAGTCATGAGTTGTTATCTTGAGATTTTCTGTAATGGACAGAGATCAAGTACAGCTCTATTTAAAGGGACAGCTTCGCCATTTTTTGGGGGTTGATATGGGTCTCGCATGTACATTATTAATGTTCATAAGTACTAGAAATGTATGAAAATGCATCATATTTCATTTTCTATTTCTATATATGTCTCTCGGATAATTCCGGACACATGGATTTGAAGGCTCAAATTTTAACGGACAGCTGCAAACTATTACTGAGACTAAAGTATGATTTGGTCAAAAGGATGTCGAACCTGTGCCTTAAACACCATTTCAATTTCCCCTCACACAATCATGATTCAAAGTAATACACAACGTAACTTGCAAATTCTCAGCCAAGATAAGAAAGATGTATTATATATAGATACATACAGGATCTTGTACAAAGCCAAATACAATTTCTTTCAGCTTTATCTTAAAATTCAGTCTTAAAAAATAGATTTGCTCTATCCATCATCTTTGATAAGAATTTATGTAACTTCATATCTCTACTTCTAGTTCATCCTCAAGGGAGATAAGCAGTCTGCCTAATAACTCTACTTAGAAATTTGACCTTAAAAAATACTTTAATTCCAATCCAAATGAGACTTTTAATAATGGCAGCTGATTTGTCGGTAATTGTCAATTAACTTTTCCTAAAATGTCTGGATGCGTTTTGCACCATTCAAAATCAGCCAAGATATGATGTATTCTATTTTAGGCAAATATATTAACATATGAAGAGTGCTAAAAACATTTTGTAAAAACCGTTTTTCATGTGGCAGCACTACAAAACTATCTTTTTAAGGAATCAAGGCTTTCCAAAGTGTCCAGAATTTTAAGAAAACACAAATGATAGTGGTACTTCAAACACCATTGGCGCTGATTTCGCTCACTTATCAGTCAAACAAAAGTTAATTTTAGAAATTTTGGTCAGCAGCCAATATTTTCAGAAAATCAATCAGAATTCTCTGAAGCACTAATTCATTCATAGATAAGAACCTCAATCTTTTTTCTAAATTTAAAATTAACGTCAGCATTAATTGCTGAAATATCAATTTACTGCGAGCCTTGATTGATTAAAGATTAGAGCCTCATCTCCTCTGACCAATCGTTACTTGTAAATATTGGCATTAGTTTTACTCCCGACGTCCAGACACACGTAATGTTAGTCTCGAGACCAGAATAAACGACCCATCTAGGGAATAAATATTAAAGACTAATATTAACTTTAGTTCTAAAAGAGTTCGATTTGAAAATAAATCTTTTTCTCTGGAGGGAGAATTTGTAGGTTCTGCCTGAACCTAATATTTTAGCGTTAACTTACAAGCTCAAAAATGAAATTATGTTTTCTAAATTGGATTTTATAAACAGTTATTTTTCATGATTTACTTTACATTCATGTTTTCCTGATTAAAAATGCTACAAAAATATTTCAATGAAATGAGATTTTTATTGTTATGTTGTCTGAAGGTCAAATGATAATATAATTTCCCTACATATCCACATTCTTTCCATCTAATCTGGACACAATGGAAATAAATTGGGATTTGTATGTTCTACTTTCCCATATTTTAACTGGGTTAAGGAAATAAAATATACATTTTTTATTCCACTACTGAGCAAATTGCTTAGCTAATAAAATGATTTGTACATCTTTTTCTTCAACACCTTACTACTACGCTTTGGAAATGAAATGAATTAGTCGATACTTTTCAACATCACTCTGCTAATGAAATGAAATGAATTTTCATCTTACTTTTCAACACCTTATTAAGTTATTGAAATGAATGACTTCAACATCTTACTTTTCAAAACCTTACTTTTCAAAACCTTACTCAGCTAATGAAATGAAGTGAATTGCTAAGCTAATGAAATGAAATGAATTTTCATCTTACTTTTCAACACCTTATTAAGCTATTGAAATGAATGACTTCAACATCGTTATTTTCAAAACCTTACTCAAATGAAATGAAATAAATTCTTCCTTTTCAAAACTTTGCTAAGCTAATGAAATAAAATGAACTTTTCATCTTACTTTTCAAAACTTTGCTAAGCTTATGAAATAAAATGAACTTTTCATCTTACTTTTCAAAACTTTGCTAAGCTTATGAAATGAAATGAATTTTGCATCTTACTTTTCAAACTTGCTAAGCTTATGAAATGAAATGAATTTTGCATCTTACTTTTCAACCTTGCTAAGCTAATGAAATGAAATGAATTTTCATCTTACTTTTCAACCTTGTTAAGCTAATGAAATGAAATAAGTTTTGTTATCCTATACTTTTCAAAATCTTACTCAGCTAATGAAATAAAATGATTTTTACATCTTACTTTTCAACATTATAATAAGCTATGGATAAGAAATGAAATGAAATGGATTGTTTCATTACTATTTAACAGCATACTGGGCATTAATATACATAAAGCCTTAAACATTTGCATAAAATCAGACCAATTCATTTGATTGTTCAGAATACTAAATCTTAGCCATGATTAATTAACTTTCTAATATTTTCTTAACTATTGCACCTTATTTTAACATGAGTCTATACTTTGTGACCTAGGCCAGTGCTTTTATGAGACTACGTTCTCATCACCGTCTAACACAACGATTTATTAGATTCTATAATTAACTGTCACTTGAAAGAAAAACATAAGTAAACAGCCATCTTGGACTATTCAAAGATACCATTGCTATGTTGTTTGATATGACACAGGGCTTTTCATACTCCAAATATATTAAACTGTTTGTGGTTCTATAATTAGATATATTTCAACTATTCATTAATATAGCTGTTCATATCTGAATCTTGATTATTGAAATTTCATCGAGCATCATCTAGGACCAAAGATTAGTCTAATGCAATCAGATGAAACTTGAAATTGAGCCAAAGGATTGAAAGAGTCCTAATGGTTTCTAGAAGAGATGAAATCGATAGTTGTCAAAATTTTTGATGATCTTAATTTAATCATCAAGTTATAAAGAATTACCAGACCAAACTAGAAGGCAATGGTTTCATCATATCAAAGTCAGTAGGTTAGGTTTGATTGACTTGTAGAGTGATGAGAAATAAAGTTGAACATGGGTCTGATTACATGACACACATGATATTGAATTCATACAAGAAATTTTCTAAATAAATTGAGAAATCAAATGAATGGAGTTTTACATCCTACTTTTCTGTTAATAACGAGCAATAGTTTTATCAGATTCAGGTCTATTGGGTAAGACTTTAGTTCACAGAAAGTAAATTTTAAGTCTGAAGTTATATGATTCAATGAATAAAAGAAAACTGCATAAGAAATGTAGTCTTCTATCCTTCTAGCTTTATGTGCAATTCAAATAAGATCAAACCATTCTGTATTTTAATTAGCAAAGTATCTTGCAGCTTTTTGGGCAATAGAAAAAAATGTTATTTTTCCAAATATTGTTCAGTACCTTTTTGGCAATTGTACACAACTTTACATTTAGCCAAGAACTGGGTCAAGTGCAGTAACACCTCTACAAAAATTTCAAAATTTCAAGCCATGTTTTGTTGATTTTGATATTTCCAAATTGAACATTTCATCTCTATAAATTTTTGAAGTCATGGCATAGCTTCTTGTATAAATGAAGGGGATCAGATTCCGTTTAAACCTTATTGGGTTATGAAAACGCATCCTGTAGATTTGTTAAGTTTTACATTAAGCCTATTATTTATTCTGCAGCTAATGAATTGAAATAAGAGTGTTCTACTACAGTCCTGTCAATGATGAGACCAGTTATTCAGGACTTTTTTGATTTTGAAACTATTGAAAGAGATATAAGGAATCCTAGATTATAAAGGTGAAATCTGAGTTGATATATAATCAATATAATATAGTAGACGTGTCAACCCCTCTACCCTCAATCTATTTCTTATTGTTTGTTTCTCTCCTACTTTACCACAATTACTGGAGTAGGAACACTTTCTAGACAGGAGATGGCAGTCAATTGATATAGATTCACTATGTTCAGTGTGTATACTTGCTTACCATCTTCGATCTTGATTTTGGAAATTCAATTCTTGTTTCCGAAGCAAGTACCATCAACTAATTCTTATATTAATGAAAATAATGGTGTTATTGTATCTTGTGAATCTCTTAACACATTCACCATTAATGGTGAACCATATTTATGTTATGTCTTTATGTTTGTGTGTGAAGACATTTTAATACAGAACCTGAAACATGTTGTTTCTGAGAAAAATATTTAAAAAATGTAAAAATATGTCTTTTATATGGTGATTTTTATATGTTTTTGCCTTAAAATATGTGTCTTAGAATGTACTAAATCAATTCAATCTCAGACACTCCATTAGAGACTTAGTACAATGACACCTCCACAGAGTTGCCATAATTTTAATTCAGTCTCGACAGTTGTCCCTTAATTTTAACCCTAGTCTCAGGAGACTGGGGCTTCCAATGTTTCTGAATAAGACCAAAGTAGACAGAATGTCCATTAAAACAAAGGATATGAGGCATAGAGAAACTATAAGATAAGTTTATAAGTTATGATGGAAAGATGGGGTGTAAAATATGGCTGTTTCTGACAAGAAGTGAGAGAGATAGAGAGAAGTATCCTGATTTATAAAACATATTGATTGGAGGATTTGACTTCATTGTTAACTTGTCAACTACCATTTCACTATCATCACTTCCCTTTTCTATCTTTGTAAAGTCCACTTAATGTAGCCATATAGTCTATAGAAATACAGTGAATGACCAACTCAGATGATCTCAATAGGAGCCTAATCACTCCTTTCAGACAATTCCTGTTTTAACTCCAGTCTTTTTAGATTTACGTCTTGCTCTCGGCGAAATGAACATTTTGAAGGTCAAAAGAACAAACATTAATTCACCAACTTTTACAGAAAATGGAGTTCAAATTTGTGGAAGTTAGAATTGACTTACTTTTTATTCCTTATAGAAAGTAATATTTGCTGTTAAAAAAAATAACATTGCAAATTTGTAAGAGCAATGATATCAGGGTTTTTGATATGACTGATATGCCAGCCATGCATGACCAATGTTTCAAAATGACTGAGAGCAATGATATCAGGGTTTTTGATATGAGGGATATGCCAGCCATGCATGACCAATGTTTCAAAATGACTGGTTGTGTTCATGTTATCTTCTGAAAAGCAAACATACAAAAGACACACAAATAAAAAAATCTGAAAAGCAAACAAAAAAGAAATGACAAAAAAAACTGACCTTTGACTCTAAGAGTAGCCCCAGCTAATAAAAACGTACTACATTCCATAGGTAATGGTGTATTAGAATCTGTTACATAAATATCATACTTCCTTATATCAACTTTCTTCTCAATAAAAATTGGTCCCAAGGCATCTCTACAAATTTCAAACAAATTTCTATAAGCACTTTGATATTTTTTGATTTTTACAATCTAAATTTGCAACATTTTCACAGTTGAACTATTGCAGATTTAAAGTGATTGTAAAGAGGTTTTCTAAAAAATGTATGTATATCAGGGATACTGAGTATCAATTTGCACTATTTTAATTTTCAGATGTCTGTGGTTCTTATATTTCCACTAAAACTAAGCCTTTTATGATGTCACTATCACAAAGTACTATTGATATATAAGGACAGTAGTGCAATAGTGACATCACAAAACACATGGTTTTAGTGGAATTGCAAGAACCACAGACATCTGATTGAAAATTGGAATGGCATAAATCAATGCTATCAGTGTCCCTGATACACAATACAAATTTTCGAAAAACTTTTTACAATCCCATTAAATTCATATCCTTTGTACAAATTACAAAATTCTGTTGCTATTTCTTAACTGACTACAAATTCTGAATTAAATAAATCAGTAGGTAATCTTAATTGAACTTCTTTCTTCAAAGTTAGTTTCTATTCCTATTAATGTTTCTATCAATGATGTAAACTTAAAAGACTATATTCTCACCTGCAGATTGATGTGTTTTGAAAAGTTTTAAACAAATTCCTGATAAAAACCTGAATTATTGGCAGAAGTTCAACATCTATATATTCAAGGTGTATATCAAAATACCTGATATACTTGAAATTAAATTTTGTAATTAATATTGCACTGATATCAAATTGTTTACACCTTATTCATTATCATCTGTTTTGAATTAAATGCTATGATTCAGTCATTATCTTCTGTTTTGAATTAGATAATGCTCTTATTTATTATTATATATCACATTTTATATTACTTTTTATCCCTTACACCCTCTGAGCTGGCTTACTACTGCCATCTAAAACATCTTTTCCTTTTACCGCTCCCTATATGTTGGCTCACTAATATCTTTGAATTTCCCCTCAAATTTGGCTTACTGCTACTTTGGCCTGGCCCTTTCTAGGTTGATTAAATGATCTATGTAAATTCTTAACCCCTTATTAGGTGGCTTAGTGATTTTTACAATGATTTACATATACATAATATATTGAGCAAGAGCACTTGTAAGTGTATTCAAGATAGATATAGTAATATACCAACCTGAGAGTCTGGTTTTGAAGAGCAGCAATAACCACTACATCACTATCATCATCAGAGAATCTCACAGTAAAAAACTCATCATTACCAATCTGTAAATACAAATTATCTTATAATATATCACACTATCATCATCTGAGAATCTCACAGTAAAAAACTCATCATTACCAATCTGTAAATACAAATTATCTTATAATATATCACACTACATCACTATCATCATCAGAGAATCTCACAGTAAAAAACTCATCATTACCAATCTGTAAATACAAATTATCTTATAATATATCACACTACATCACTATCATCATCTGAGAATCTCACAGTAAAAAACTCATCATTACCAATCTGTAAATACAAATTATCTTATAATATATCACACTACATCACTATCATCATCAGAGAATCTTACATTAAAAAACTCATCATTACCAATCTGTAAATACAAATTATCTTATATTATATCACACTACATCACTATCATCATCTGAGAATCTCACAGTAAAAAACTCATCATTACCAATCTGTAAATACAAATTATCTTATATCATATCTTACTTAAATAAACATCATTCAAACAGGTATGTTAACAGGGAGATAACTTCACGGATGTTTATTTTTGAAAGGACTTTCATGTGTTTGATGTTGAATAATTTGATGAGAAGTTTATGTGTGTGATGTTTATGAAACTAATTTTACTCATCGTCAAAAAAAAGATAATGATTTTAAACAGGAATTGATCTTGAAAATGTTTACTTTTAAAAAATATTGTTGTTCATTGATGTCAGGACATCCTGAATATCTAGTCAGACATCACTGGTAAATTCAGTTATGTGGGAATGTAACTGATAGATACTGATAGCTTGCCAGGCAAGGTAATATATGCCCACTGGCAGCTTTGTTTTTAAGTGAACATTTGACTGAACAGTAGCAATAACTCGCAAACAAATATTTTCAATTTCATTTCTATGCGATAGGGTGATGATAAACAATTTCACCAAGTTTTATCAAAAATCAACAATTGTGCCTTCTGTTGTATAAGAAAGCTAAATATTGATTGCATTTTCAAGAACAAGGGCAATAACTCTAAATATATATACATCTTAAATTCTTAATAGGGTTCTTTCGTGGTCGATAATAAACAATTTCACCAAGTTTCGCCATAGTCTGAAAAGAATTTTGCTTTAAAAGTGTTTACAAGCAAGTGGGGATGGGGGGAAGGACATGGGTGAAGCCTGATTTGAGACGGGCTGTGGGCTAAAAAAATATCTATGTTTCAAGTCATTGCTCAAGCATTTAGAATACTCTGATTCGCGGTAAAAGTAATTGAGCTATTGTTCTGTTGCTTCTTGCTATTATTGTACCTTGTTGACTTCAAGAAATCTGATTGGTCAATTACCGCACTTCAAAAGTATCAACCAATGAGAATGCTCACTACTGCAAGTCTTACGCTTATCTTGAATTACATTATTTCTAACAGCATGGCGTGCGTAATATCTCAGATAATTGACAGATATTAGAATCAATCTATAGCACAATAATAGACAATAATCACTACCAATTAGCAAAACATTAACAACTTCTTACATAGATTATTAGACTGATGCGTGGGATGTGACTAAAATAGAAATGTATGACAAAATATATTCCAATAAATGGTAGATGGTAAATTAAACCACAGTGCCAAACTTTTTACTCTTCACCAAATGAAGATCAGCACAGTTTTTTTAACTTTAAATTCTTTTCAATCTGATTAAAGGGATTGTAATGAGATATTGAAATTTTGTATGTGTATCAGAGACACTGATAGCGTAAATTTGCACTATTCCATGACATCACTAATCCCTAAATATGCTTCATCACAAAAGGCTCTTCGATAAAGCTCTTCGTTTTAGTGGAAATGCAGAAACCACAGACGTCTGATTGAAAATTGTGATGGTCTACTTTGGAGTACAGACTTTTATCATGAATGGATAAGTGGTTAATTATAATATCAAAAACACAGCATATATTACCTAGAGATGTTAGATAATGCAGAACTTATGTCATTCCAGGTGGCTGAACAGAAAAATAACCACAGAATTTAACAACATAAAAACTGTAATTTTTTATAAGCCAACTCATTAAATTTACATCAAAATATACACAAAACAGGTTTTAACATAGAAATTCTGGCACATTCCCTGCTTATAGCTGTATACTGATCGCAGCTTATCTCCATTAATTAGAGATAGCATGGAACATGCATTTTCATATTAATTTTCACTCCATGTTTCAATGAAATGAAATGGACTTTTATGAAATGCAGTGTTCAATGAGGGAAATTTTGCTAGAAAAGCAGCATCAGCATTACTGTATTTCGATTTCCAACAGTTGAAGGATGTTAGCACCCAGGGCCTAGGTTTATTGACCCATCTGAATGACTTGACACTTTTTCCATGTCAGTCTTACCTGCATCACTGACAGAGACAAACTTGGTTGTAAAATCAAGGGGATTATCTTGCCCTATGCAAGGATTGAACCAAGACCATCAGGTTAGCCAGCAACAGTCTTAATTAACTGATTTACAACAGCTCTCTGTGGGCAATGGAGTTAGCACAAAATAACTGCTTTTATCTTATAACAGAAGGAGTATTTTAAACATGATTTAATCAAAATGTCCTTGAACAGTTTGAAATTGGTAATGGTATCAATCCATGGGGATCTCTGATTTAAAAATCAGAAATATAATCATTAAAACATTTTCCTGGCAAACTTGGTGTTTATAAAATCTTTAAAATTTGAATTACTGACAAGTTGAAAGATAAATCATGGTGTTATTTGGTAGACTTGTACAAGATCAAAGTAATGACTCTGAAATTTATGTTCAACTGTTCAAATTCAATGCGCAACATCAAAGAGTGTACTTTACTAATGTCAAATACTAGGATTGTTAAATTGCACTTTAGTTGGAAAATGAATGAGTTTTGTGTTCTTCTCTTCTGCACCTATTTGGACTAATGTAGGCAACCAACGCCATGCAGTGTGCAATGATTGCTAGGATAGCAACACTAGACTACTATTTTTCGATTTCCATCTGTCAAGCGATTTTTAATGTGCACAGTCTGTAGCACACAGGGCTTCAGTTTATTGTCTCATCTGAATGACTAGACAATTTTTCCAGGTTATCCCCCGGCATTACTGACAGGTGGAAAACCAGATTGAAAACTCTAAAGATATTGTCTTGACCTATGAATAATTTCATGATGGGCAAGAGTGTTAGAATACTCTGTCTGCAGGAACTAAATACAGAAACAAGCAAATAAATAAAAACACTAAACACAAAATAAGACTTACCCGAGATTGGCGTCTGACTGGAGATCGTATTGGTGAGCTCAGTTCCTGGTAGTTGAAGGAGAAGATGGAATTTTCAGAGATCTCTGGAACATCTTTATTATCTGGATTATCCTGATTCCCGTCAGTGATCTCTTGGTCATGCGATGGGGAGTTTGCCATGGTTGGAGTTACCGGGGCAATACCAGCTTCAGGGGACTGGCCTCCATTTGATATCGCATCTTCTTCCTGCAATGAGATAAAGAATTCAAAATTTAAGAAAAATTTCTTCTAGTACTTCATGTTTACTTCCATTTGGCTGTTAGTTTACTAATCAAAGGGATTGTTAAGAGGATTTCTAAATTCTTCATGCTTATCGGGGACACTGATAGCATCAATTTGCACCATTCCAATTTTCAATCAGACGTCTGTGGTTCCTGCAATTCGACTAAAACTAAGTGAATATGCTTGTATCACATAAGACCTTTGTGGGTGACGTCATAAAACACTTAGTTTAAGTAGAATTGCTAGAACCAAAGACATCTGATTGAAAATTGGAATGATGCAAATTGATGCTATCCATTGTCCCAGATACACATAAAAAATTTAGATAACCTCTTTACAATCCCTTTAATTCTAGTTGATACTGATTGTTGTTTTAAACAAAAAAGTTGGCCTATTTGGTTTAAATGTCCAGAATATATATTGGAGCTCTTTTCAAAGCAGTAGCAGTACCAAGTGTGGAATAAATACAAAACTGAAATCCATTAGCACATGCTAAGCTTATAATCAACAGTTATTCCAATGATTGACATGTCTTAAATTGGTGACATCTTTAAATACTGTAATACAAAATCCAATGCTTTTGAAATAGTTCCAGGAACTTATTATTACTTTAGTATCCATGAACACATCAAAGAAGCATGAAAAACATGGGCTGGTCATTCCCATATAATTCTAGACTGTAACTGCCTGGACCTTCCATGTATTTAATGATAGAAAGTTCTAGATAAGAATGCTGTAAATAGTTCTAATCTGTAACAATATTAATTGATTTCTAATACTGATACTGAATCATTAGCAGTTCACTACATTAGATAATAAGTCATAGGTCATCTTTGACCTGCAGTAAATGGTAGGCCCCATTTAGTCATAATAATGTCAATACATAAAAGGTATTTAATCCTAATTGACTAGAGTTCATCTTGTGCATCAATAAAATCAAAAACTTTCATGAAAAACTACTGGTAAACTAATCAAGTTAAATTTTGATTGGCATTTTAAAAATAATAGGTATTAATACAAAATGTTCAATTATATAAACCTTAAAATATATAATTTGACAGATCGTCATTATAAATTGTATTTTGACTAATCGAAGGAAATATCAGATCCCAAAAGAGGTCATTTTGAATTGAAAATTACCATGGGATACCACTTAAATTAAACTCTATCCCTAAAATATCTCTTAGATTACAAACCAACCTTTTGTAAAAAGTCCAGAAGAGCCAGAATCTCATCAGCACTGATACTAGCTGATTTTAACGAGTCTCTTTTATCCATGGTGGAATCACTTATATCCTTCTTATATAATACACATGTCACTTATCACTTGAAATCACAGCTTCAGTTTCTAAAGTTTGCAGATATAGGTATCAAAAGCATATGGCAGAACATTGAGAAGTCCACTGGATCTAATAGAGACAAATATAATATACTTCTAAATCTCGATAAATCCTTAGTGAGAAGAAAGTGCATCAAACAACACTTCATAAACTAAGTGAAAATCGCAAAAAATCTGGAAGAATCCAATCAAATTTCAATCAACAATGAACTATCTGAATGAACCAGCACATTTCAAATGCACTTCATAAGAGACATCCAAAAGAGCTAAATTACCATGACAACCAAAGCCTAAAGAGAAAACTGACATCTACACATAATTTAAAAGTGTTTTTTTGTTCACACTTCTGTCAAAATGTTTTCATTCAAAACTTTAAAATTATGTGACGTCAGAAACTACAATCAGATATCATTGAATATGACAGGTAGTCGCGACTCTGAGACAAGTGAAAAAAAATTTCCTTTTATAGTAAACTGACTTTAATAAAGTGGCTGGTTGATGACCTTAGGGTTGGAAAAATCAGACATAACTACTTCAAATCAAGTGTTGCACATTTTGCCCTTTTAGCACTCTCCCTTCATCTCAAGATTCCCCATCATTTTCATAATTAAAATATATGCTCAGTCTCCAAAACATCTGCGTATAATCCAGATTCTGATAGATATTTTGACAGTTTTCGGCTGATGTAGGGTCAGAAGAACTAGCTATCAGAAGCTGGTGTAAAGGCAGATGTTTCTGAAACTGAAAATTTTATACAGCCTTACATTTTCATGAAATTTTGCAAGTTTTTTAATGTGGCATGAGCTTATTTTGTGAAGATTTTCACAGTGAGCAAATAATTCAATTGTTCTGAATCAACCAATGTACATGGATGTTTTTGGACCCCGAATTATACTGTAAGTTAATGAACCTATAACATAACAAAAAATATCGAAAAATGGCATTTGTATTTGTGAAAGTTAATTGTTGTGCCACTGAAGTATGCTTTAAGTTTGTAATTTCTATTGTTAAGCTTTATGTGACAGGCAGGTTGTTTTTAATGTACACTTTTACTTTTTTTTTATCTTTACAGCAAGAACCATCAAGAATTGGAAATTAAATTCAACAATTACCCATATGCCATCAAATTGTAAACATAGACATTAATTTCGGCAAAGGTGAACTACAACTATTATAAAAGAAATCATGGTCATTTTTTACAACTGATTATGTCCAACATTATACAGAACAAAACAAACGTGCCAAGGATATAAGGCTACTATTCATATCTTTACGATCTTGTTTTGACCATTAGTCTTGTACTTTGGCTACACTCTTTCAAATATTTGAAGTAGATAACTATAAGCCAATATTTCTGGAATTTATTGGCTCACTTCACATGAATGACCACATTTTTAAAGGGACTGTAAAGTGGCTTTCAAAACTTTTTATGTGTATCTGGACCATTTATGACTTCTATTTGCATCATTCAATTATTCCTTAAAGATGGGTTCCCTTATTTTCAATTATGAATACTAATACTTATAGGAATAGAAAGTAGAGGTGTTCTAATGATTTGGAAAAATACGTCCATAATCAATTCAAAATAAGCTAAATTATAAGATAATTACCAACAGAATTCCAATAAGTGACCAATCAAGAATGGTCAAAAAGTCTTTTTTTGTTTATCCAGACTGTACATAGCCTACATAGACATTTATGATTGGTTAAAACTCTTAATTATATGCAATAAAGAACATAATGATAATATAAGATTAAGAATAATTGTAATTTATTTTAATCAAATAGTTTACTTAATTTAAAACTAAAAAAATAAGGAATCTCATTTTTAAGATGTCTGTGATTCATTGAATTAAAGAATTACCTGACTGTACAGGTGTTAGTGGAATAGCAAAATAAGACAAAGGAATGACTGAAAGTTGGAATGGTTCAAATCAATGCTATCAGTGTCCATGATACACATATAAAGTTTAGAAAAACTCTATACAATCACTTTAATCATGTAAAATTGTTGTTTACATGATTTATAATGACTTAATATTTAATAAAAATATGTGAAAAGTACTCCAAAATTTATTTATTTCTATGATATACTTCAAACCATTGTGTACCAATCAACTGATACTGACAACTATTTAAATGGTCATCACTTTAGCGAGAAACCCCTGCTGAGTTCATCTACCTTATTTCACTTTTACAATTATCGAAATCAGTTTTATTGCTTATTTTTAACCTAGAAGTGTTAATGATGTAGTTTTTATTGCTCAGATATAAATATATTGTTGGTTCAATGGACACAAAATGCCCTTCAAACTCAGTTTATTTTTAAGAGAAAGCTGTTACCTTCAAGCACTAAAAAAACTTTTAAATTGAAAATAAATTGTGCCATAATAAAGTTAACAAATGGACAATATTAGCTCTCTGTCCAGGGTGCTAAATTGGCAAACCAGGTCCTGTGCTCTGTAATTATGAGCATGTATGCTCTGCTTCACTAAAGCAATGCAAAATCTATGTCTGGCATCCATTCATGGCATTCAAAATTGTAATCTAGAAGATCAGCACCTGCTCTTCTGCACTACAAAATCAATACCTATAATCCATGAGACATATCAAGCTTTATGACATACAAATAACTTGTCCATTATTTCATCAATTTTCAAAGCAGAAAATTTAAACTTAAACATCAGCACCACCTTTTTAAAGATGTGAAGCCTTTCACAGACATGTATAACACTATCCTTCACGAAAACCAACAAGTGAAAATATTAGATCCTATACCATCAACATAACAGATAGGAGATAGTCCCTGAATTGTCCCTATAATGCAGAAACACATCACTTTCTGTCTATAAAACCTTCTGACATCCTGCAAGTCACCTTTTTAGATTGCATGTCTGGCTTCAAAAACATTTCAACAAAATGGCTACTACAGTTGGCAAAACATAAATTGTTTTGTAATTTTTTGCTAGAAAAATGCAAGGCTTATGTATTGCACCATATCAGAAAGTCAAGATAACATTTTCAAAAAGGTCAAATAATCAGAGACTTTGTGAAATAGAAGATAAATATCAATAATATTATTCAATAAAGATTTATCATATTGCAGGCTATTGATCTTTTTATAACTTGTCTAGTATTTGGATAAGAACTTTTAACGGGAGTTTAACATGATACTTTTCTGCACGTCTGCGAACACCGTGCACAGCCATGACAATAACTTTACTAGGTTCCAACTATTTAAGAAGCTAATGTGCACATGTAAATTTCTTTTGGTTAACCTGTATCACTATCAAAGAGAAAGACATTTTTTTTACCAATGTTGATGTCAAAACTTTGATTACCACAAAGACAAGGTGCAAAACTCATTGAGGAACCATGAATAAATGCCAAGAGATCTGCATGAATCCAAACGGGTTGGAAGTCAGAAAGAGCCATCCTTGCAAATGCTGAAATGAAACTGGCAACTTCTCTTAAGTGCGCAACTGCACGAGCAATGGAACATTGGATTAAATTCCATACAAATGCCAAGCAAAAGATATCAATAAAGTGGGTTCTCCATAAAAAATGACATAAACTCATTTCATTCCCTTCCAAAAGAAATGCTGAGTTGACAAAATAATCTCAAATAGCTCCATAACAAGAATGAAGAATAGAAGTAAATAATAATTAATCAGGAAATGCTATGTTATTGTGTTTTATTGACCTATATAATATTAGCTGTATTATAAATCAATATTGTGCCAGGTATGAAGGTTAGGGTGTGGCCAAATCAAACTTAACTAATCTTTATTGATCTTAATATTAACATTATCATTACAGTCAATCAATCAGGGACATTTTTTTCACTTAATTTACCAGTAAGTAAGAAGTAACAAATACAACCAGTATCCAATAAGGCTGGGACATAACATTTACCAACCAGTATCCGGATTCTGGAAATGCGCAGATTTTGCCTGTCATTTTAAGGTTTTCAAGAACACTCAAAATAGAGATCTATTGCCCTTCAGTTGTTACATAATACACAAAATTCTTTTCAAATCACAATTTTTTATACCATTATAAAGGAGGGACTGAAAGCTATATGAATTAAGCTGTCATTGTCAAAATTTATTTTCCTTATTTTTATTTTTAAAATTCAGTTTTCTGATGCAGACGACATTAAAATCTAGCTGATTTATATTCAGTTCAAAAGGACCAAAATAATATTTTTTCAGCCTTGTAAATATTATATTATTAACAAACAACCAGGCCAAGTAAACAAATCAACTTATTTACTTAATCATTAGACCATATAATAATTAATATTGCTAATTATCATTGGTCATACTCATAACTAATTCATCCAGGAAAATTATTATTTTTAATCCACTTAACTATTGGAGCACAAAATAAATTGTCATAATTCCTGTTTCATCATAATATATGCTCCAAACTGAACTCGCTGCACCTGCTCATATTTATTTGTCCCCAACAACAAAAATAACCAAATTAATTTTTAGAATTTCAGTATCACTATGATCTATTGATCAACTGATAGTTTAACAAATATAACCTGTAGAATGTTAATTAATGAGTTTACTGACCACTTCACAATGCACATGTAACTGTCTGTGAACTGTTATATCAGTTTTTCCAAAGTGACATTTTATTAACCTTTCAGCATTTATCAGAAACATTTCTCAGTCTAAGTTATATTGTGTTCTCAGCCTAAATTATATTGTGTTCTCAGTCTAATTTATATTGTGTTCTCAGCCTAAATTATATTATGTTCTCAGTCAAAGTTATATTGTGTTCTCAGTCTAAATTATATTATGTTCTCAGTCAAAGTTATATTGTGTTCTCTGTCTAAGTTATATTATGTTCTCAGTCTAAATTATATTGCATTCTCAGTCTCAATTATATTATGTTCTCAGTCTAAATTATATTGTATTCTCAGTCTAATTTATATTGTGTTCTCAGCCTTAATCATATTATGTTCTCAGTCTAATTTATATTGTGTTCTCAGTCTAAGGTGTATTATGTTCTCAGTCTAAGTTATATTTTTTTCTCAGTCTTAGTTATATAAAAGTTCTCAGTCTAAGTTATAAATCAAAGCTCCTTACCTCCAATAAAGTTTGCAATAAATTCATATTTTCTATCTACATATTGTACAAGAGGCCAACGGTTTGAATATTATGCCGAGTATTAATAGTGAGATCAAATTTTCTATATTATAATCTGGAAGTCAAACTATAAAAATCAATATAATAATGAGTTTTAACACCTGGTTATAATACACTGGCTTGTATTACATCTTGTATAAAATTATTATATTATAATAGCATATTAATTAACTCTTTTTATAATTATATGCAAATTTATTCACTTTTAAATTGATTCAGATAAAATGATGCTAAGTTTTAAAGACTAAATCTTTAATAACATGGCATTTTATTCACGTTTGAATAAGTTCAGTTCATAATAGTATTTCTTGAAGAATATGGGTGTTTTTCAATTTCTTTGACTGTTGTTTAAAATTAAAATAATTAATTTGTAATAAGATGCAATTTTATCCAATTCTTGTTAGTAAATACTTCAGTGAAGTAAATTTCAAAGTTTTTGCTAGAAATCGGTAACCTGTTTACATTTTGATGAATACCAAGGTAAACACTAATAATATGTAAATCTTTTCATTTTTAAATGAAATTTTTCTTTCACTTTAAAACAAACAGGAGTTTTATATTATCACACCATAAATTGCGCAAGCTACACAAAAGGATATTACAAATCCAAATTCATTAGGTATTCTACAACTTTTTCACAATGATCCAATGATAACCAAAAAACACCAAAAATATCCAATCAAGATATCCAAATTCAAAGATGGAACTTTAAAGCTATCCTTAACAAAACCAGTATATTCCAAAATATTAACTTTTTGTAATCCACAAATTTTACCGACAGCTTTAACGAACAATGAAAAATCAGAATAAAATCAAGGTGTAGATTATGAAATCACACGAGTCCCAATTTATCACTTAAAAAATAATATTAAAACATTCCATGATGAAAAAATATTAATTCAAAATTATTATCACTATACTCATAAAAATATGATACGAAAAAACATCTCATAGGTAATAAAACTTATTAATAACTATAATAAATAATAAATGACAGATAACAAATTACAGGTGAATTCAGCTAGACCACACCCCTCTACTTCTTAAATAGATTCATCCACTTATTCTAGGATATTATACACTGGTTTGACCTATTGTCCTCATTAGGGTGATGAGAGGTAACGATTTGAGGGTATATTTTTTGGATAATCATCCTGCCCTGAACACAAGCAGGTCATCCATGTAATAATTATATCATAGATACCAGAATTTTAACCCCTTTAAGGTCAGAAAAAGATGGTCAAGTATGGGTTAATGTCATCATGCTCCTAGGAAAAAGATGTGAATATCCAGTAGGTTGACTGAGTTTCAATTAGATACAGTTCTGTTGATGCATTGAGCAAATAAATTGCTAAATTCCATTCATGATAAAAAAGATAATTGCTAAAAATATTGTGAGATATTATAACAATTGACTTAAACTTCAAACGACTTAAAATCTCAAAAAGATAAACCTGAGTAATTATCATTTTGGAAAACTTATACCCATTTTGCACTGCAAAAGTAATTTAGTTCTCTCCAGTTCTATCGGAATAACTATCAATTGGTATACACTGGCAAATAAACTTTTTGTTTATAACCTGTCACACCGGACTGCGACCATGTGCATTCTAACAATTGCACGATATTTGGCATGTCCTACACACTTATGGCAACCTTAACACGCTCTGAGCCAATTTCCAGTGGCTGCTTCCAGTAAGATTGCATAATATTCATATTTCATTGTAAAAGAGTACAAACAACAGGATGCTTATTATCATCAATCTGGAAGATCTGATACAATTTTGTCTTGTAAAATTCAAGATGTGAGTATGAGAGCTGAAGGGGTCTAGTCTCTGAGAGACAAATTTCAGTTTAAACCTTCCCCTAAGCTAAGGCATTTACTAGATATGGCCCTGTTCTTTTTTTTATTTATTCTGTAATAGTTTTTGCCAAAATAAAATTGGGCTTAGTGATTTAGAACTGCCAAGTTGACAAAAAAATTTGTGTTTATCACTGTATATATATATATAGGTAAACAAGTTAACAAAATACAAGATGCACTGGTAGTTTTATCATTAACTATTTTTTATGTCAGTTAACACTTTTTTAAAAATTATAAGAAATGTAATCAACACCTGTCAGCATCTTATAATTAATCAAAGGTAGACTTTATTACGGTCTTAAACTTTTCTTTTCATCAAACCAAACCTATTTCTTTCACATACTAAGAAATACAAGAGTATATTCAGTATAAAAAATTAAAAATCCTAAATAGCTTCTTTGATGTTAAAAATTTCAAATCGATCAAAAAAAGTTATATTTAGATCAGCAATCTAATTTTAGTTCATTAGACTGAAATAACTGTTGATATATTAGATTGGAGGATATTTTATCAGCCATATTACTGTCTGAATAAGGGGTGGATGATATATTACTTTCCGTAAATTGAGAAATATAAAAGATATTTTGTCGTCATCGATGAAGTCGTCTCACAGCCAAGAACACCCTGATTGATGAATGATTATGCCAAGTACCCTGTATCTGGACAAAGGTGGAGAAAAATCTCTGTCTGCTACATTTTGTGATGTCATTATACTGGATTCTAATATATATATAGCGAATTGAGTTGCTGAATTCTCATTGTTGTTTTAGAAACTACTACTGGCTACTACTACTGGTTTGTTTGTGGTTGTACCATAGAGCGGACTAACTTATGGTCAAGAATTTTTCTAAGGTTCAGCCTTAAGATGTAAGGGATGTTTACCATAGAGCCAAAAAGTAGTAGATTTTATCTTAGTGCAATTTCGAACATTTGATACTACTGCACTAATATATGGTCAAGAATCTAGCCTTTTCTTGTTTCTTCAAAAGTTTTCATGTAGCTTTACCATAGAGCGATCTCTAACTTTGGCTACTACTGGTCTAAACTATGGTCAATTATTTTTCAGCTTTGTCAGATTCTCAAAGTTGTAAGAAAGTTGTTTAACCATAGAGCAATCTCAAAACAAACTTTTTCACACCATTTTGAATTTTCACATCTTGAAACATAACTGACAATTTTCACACATCTTGACTTCAAATTTACAATTTAAAGATTATAAAAAGTCATTCAAAATGATAATACAAGCAATTCAAATACAAACTGTTAATTTTGTCTATTCAGGTAATATTTGCTGAGTAGGTTCACACAGTAGGCCTACAGTTGTGTGCATACCATGTCTTTTGAAAAGAATACGCAGATTTTGAAAGAATTTAGTGGGTGTGACTAATACATGTGATCTTTCAATATATTTACAATAATCACCATATGGGAAACATGAATTAAGGGCACTTGATATGAAGAATGAATGGGAACAGGACTTGCTAGTTATAAACCATAAGGACAGATTGGAATTATAGATTCATTATAAGGCATGGAATTAATTTTGTTAGACAGTACCTACATTTCCATTATTTAATGGGCACTCAAAATGATTCATTTTGTGGCACTGTTCTACAGTACCTTGTAATGACAATGAGAAGTGGCCAGGATTTCTTAAAAAAGTTATTTAAAATTGAATAGCATGATAACGCAAATGAATAACTACAGTGAGTCCTGTGTAACAATATATAAAGGGAAGTAACTCACCGGTTTTTTCAATCTTTTCTTTAGAACTTTTTTCCTTTTCAATAACTTCTTCTGAATTTCGCTGGGTGATCGTTGAGGCCTGTATAAGATATTATCAGTTATATCAATACAGAAAAAAATAAATTTTACAATTCTCAAGCAGATTATGAACTCAATAAGTTTTTTTTTCAAATCACCTTGGTGATAGAAGTTGACAATTTAATATTTGTTGTGTGTGCATTTCAGATTGTAACCAAACAGAGCTTCAAATCAGACATGAATGACAGCTACAAAAATTCAACAGTTCTAGGACACGTTCTCAAAACATGACTTGATAATATCATAGACATAAAATACAAAATAATCAACAGTTTACCTGTCTTTGTTTTGAATAAAAATACCATCAACAACATCACCTTCCTCTGTCACGTCACCCTCGACATCAGACTCATCGTCATCACTGTTACTATAGTTACTAGTAATAATGTCTGGTGGGTGAGGTGCTACTGGACTAAATGGTTTCTCTGAAAACATAAATACACCAAATAAGATCAAGAGATGTTCGCCATTTTCATCTGTGTACTGATTTCTCAGATCCATTATGGTTTTAAGATTGACAAATTTTCAATGGTACAAAAGGTACAATATTAGATTGCAGAGTTAAGCATTGTATCAGAAATCATGGCAGCTAACTTGTCACAAGATGTGCATCAGACTCTAGGATAGTAAGATCTAAACAATCCATGGATAAATAAAACAGTTCATGGTAAATATAGACAATAGAAAATGTCTAAGACTTGCAGGTAGCTATGATTATTCCAGCCACTTCCTCGGGAATTCATGTTATAAAAATATACGCCCATCTTACGTGTGGGCGTATAAAAACAATGGAGCACCAACTTCAAGATCCCTTCTGAATTTTCTAACTATCTCAGAGATGGATAATGGTGTTCAAAACTTACTTTTACGTGGTGAATCTAACACCAAATGTCCACTATAGCCAGGTTTACTGTGAATCTGTGTATCACACATTCGACATAACAATAAAGGCTGATTCTTATTTTCTTGTACACACTCTGGATGGTGGCAGATCTAAAATGATAGAATAAGACTTTGAGCAATTTGACTAACAACTATTTGATATTCCTTTTGGTACAAATTATAGTCCTCTGTCATATAACAGATTTTTTGTATAGAAAAAAAATGAGTATGTATTTGTTCATGTGTTCACTACTTTTTGTGGCATGAAAATATCAAGCGATTATTCTGACAAAATGAATTTTTTTTTACACGTTGCAGCCTTGATTATATCCCTCATACCCTTTTTATGAAGATATGAACATTGTTGTCTGGAATTGCAATTTCATTCAGATTTTTGAAATATGAAGAGATTTAGAAGCTACAGAATAATTCTGTTATGATAGTTGTTTCCTGAACAGACAGATTTTTATATCTTAACAGTGGTCTACTTGGAGTGTATCTATGTGGAAGATAATTTATGGTAAAGTTTGAAAGATTGGCAGATGAGTTATCTCCCATTTAGTCTCCAAACACCCCATATGTGACCATTATAATATACCCCATGTTATTTATTCTCAATATTCAGTATATATATATTGTATGTTATCTATGTTATAATCTACTTTTATTCTTAGTGAATATAACAGCCCCCAAGACATGTGATGCATATATTGTTGTTTTTTTTTTATCATATTGCTATGTGACTACTGTATTGTTAGGTTTATCTGTATATCTAATTCATACAGTGTATATTTTGTAAACATATTCCAGATATTATCATCATTTTAATAATATGCATCTCTACTTGTTTTGACAATGAATACATGCCGCTAATTGTTTTGATTCAAACTATGCAATCAAGTTGTCCTTATTATCCATTCTTATAAAACAACGATTTGAATGATTTCCCTTGTAGATTTTACAGTAGTACCTTGTACTCATACATAAATCTACCTGGTATAGTCATTTTAATAAACAATGATATGTTGTCATGATCAGTTTATTCATTATAAGAGGGGGAGGGAAGACAGCCAAAAACCTTACATTTCATTATTTTGAATATGATCAATATGATCAAATATACATTGCAAAAAAACTTGCGTTATGTGGCATAGAGCAGCAGGCCCGTATCTAGCCCAGGGTCTCAGTGAGGGGCCAAATTTTTTGAAGGGGTGCTCAACTATAGTGACTCTTTTATGCCATCTAAATTTTTCAGGGGGGGCCAAAAATGGGTTGTAGGAATGAAGTCTATAAAAGTTATTACCACATCGCAAAATAAATATATACTATATCAACATAATATTGCAAGAAATGTTACATCCAAACTTATTGAATGTAGAGCTTTAAGTCATATTACAAAAACTCTTAGAGCAGTATTAGCAAACATACATTAAGCTAATACCGTAAACATTCAGATTAAAATATGCACAGAAAAACACCATGTATTTGAAATAATTGAATCAGGAGCCTAAACTAATATTATATTAAGATGTTACATGGTATAAAAAAATATAACAACATTGAAGAGGTCTATTGAAACTGATCTTAGTCTTAACAATGACAGTGTCATTGTAAATAACGTACACTTGTGACGAGGTTACGTCAATATATCATGCACAATTCTCCAACAATATCTTCTCCCCTACTCGTGAAACTTGACGAAATTTAAAACAAAATTTAATCCTTATAAAAACATTAATGAGCCTCTTTATTCAAGTCTGTATATCGTCAAGATCTGTTTCATTTTCAAATAAAGACCTATCAAGTGTACGCAATATATATCGTGAAATCTTATCTGATTTTGAAATTTAATTGACACTCTGTTATACCAGAGTGAGGTTGTTATATTTTATAATGTATATATGGCATATTACTTGGAAAAACTGTTTGAGTTAGATGCTTGCTTGCTAAGATGAAGGTCCAGGATTCAATCCCTGTATGTTAATGCTGCTGTCCTGTCAAAATTTTCTTCATTACACTCTGCATTGTGTCACCCGTCTTCATGAGCCCAATTAGGTCAGAAGAGTATGAGGTAAAAAAGCGTAAACAGAATTTGATAGGGTATGTGAATTGTTTTGAAATAAGTAGATACTAACACCCAAAGAAAATTTCTGAAACAGTTCCAAGCTTAGAGGGTTTTGTCAATATTTTTCTGATAGGGCCTGGAAGAAACACAGCCATGACCTTGATAATTTGCAGGAATTACACAGAGCGACAACAAGACACTTGACAAACTTATCAGCTGTCCTAAGACAATCACAAAGGTTTGATGTCCCTTCCTTCAGTCAGTAAAATTGTTTGCCAAATTTGCCTGAATCATACTTTTTGTCCCAAATTATGTGTCATTGAGCATAATAATGTCAAACTTTCAGCCCTGATAATTTCAAATAAAGTTGACATCAAATTTCCACGTGCCAACTTCAAATTTATCAAAACAAAAAAAAAACATTACCATAATGTCTAAATATAACCAAGAGAAGTTTCAGCTCTATTTCTTTTCAATGGCTTACAAAAGTTTTAATTGACTCAAGTTTCTTATATTACCAATATGACATCTTTACATAAAGTCAGTGACCAAAATAAAAGGATGAAATGACAGGTGACAAAAGAGCAAAGTTTGGAATAAAGAGGGCATAACATACATAAGAAACTGAAAGCACTGGATATTCCAAGAAGAATTGCTATATAACCATCAGAGATATAAGCTGAATTTCATCTCAATTGGCCAGACTTATTATAATTTCTCTAAAAGTGGACAGTTTGTAGGTGTATTTAGTATTAGACACTTATATCTATTTGGGCTAATGAACATTGGCAACACCATGCAGTGTGCAATGATGGAAATTAGCATATTCCAAGTTGATTTCCAACTTGCAAGGGATCTTTAATGTGCACATCCTGTAACACACAGGACCTTGGTTTATTGTCCTTTCTGAACAACTAGACACTGTTTCCATATGTCAGCTATTAAAATCCTTTTATAGATACCCAAGGGACAAATTTGACTTGTACCACTAAATAAGGATCAAGGTTAAAAATACAAGCAAGTAGGTCTGTAGGTTAATAAATTATAAATGTCAACCAAAAGACACATCAGATTTCAATGGAGGACAATTTTCTATCTTTTTGATGTAAAATTGAAAAGGACATTGACTGCTCTCTATGTATATTATTCAACTATTGTCGAGGGGATAAACAAGTCTTTGTATCATAGGCTAGAGTTATGGACCTTTCTGGGTTATCACAACATTTCACATCACAACTAGCCCATTCTGGTACATACAGCCCCCTTTTTCAAAAAGCTTAATTGAATTGTCGTTCTTTTCAAACTTTCTTTACAGGTATTTCAAGAGGTTGTTTAGAAGCTTCCTATTATTTTCAGTGTGCAAAGAAAGTTCACGTTCAAATGAATTGCTTTTTGAAATTCCTTATAACTTTCTATAGCACAGTCGAATAGATGTCATTTGCTTTGTTACGTCAATTGCAAAAGAGTAATTGAATTGGAGTGAGTGCCCTGGAAATATGGGAATATTCTTCAATGCACAGTGTATCCTGTCTTTCATGACAAAAAAAGAACATAAGTTCACAATCCTAGATACTGGCAAGACTGGGCTATTTACCTGAGCAATTGACCCCTTAAATATAGTCCATCTGAAAGGTTTCTAAAAGAGCTTGTTTTGAAAATGAATCTTCAAAGAAGCAGAATAATCTAATAAACATATAGAGAATCCTTCATTACACATTGGCTGAATATATAATGAAGATTTTTCAGTTTCTGTTATTTTTAGAATTATTTGATATTAAGGGTAATGTGTTTTTATTGGCTCAAGTGTAGAAATATTATCACCAAAAACTATGTATATGTGACACATTGTGATCCTGGTTGAACACGTCCATCAGTGGCCCCTAAAACTGGATGGTACATAAGTCATATTTTTGCTCTAATCAGACACTAATGATTAATTCACCAAATTACAAATATATTAAACAAGAAACTATACTACCAAATCAGTCCTGATTAAGATCCCCTTTTTACAAGTCTATTGAGTACTACAAATGATGCAAATTGCAAAATAAATTTGAGTGGTTATCAGTTGATGTCATGATAATAATATGTATTAAAGGGATAGGTTTGCCATCCGTTTATCCAATCATACCTTAGTCTCAGAAACGGGAATTTTTTAGCGAAGCTAATCAGTAATAGTGTTCACATCTCACTGTCGAAATTTGAGCCTTCAAATCCATGTGTGTCTAGAATTATCCACGTTTGGAAGTTAAATAGACAAGTTGTCTTTTCTTTAGACACTGTCATATATACAAAAGACATCTATAGAAATAGGAGTAGAAATTCCTAGTTTGAGATATTTTGTAAGAAATCATGCATTTTCCATACATTTTTAGTACTTCTAAAGACCATTTAGTAAATTCAAGATGAATCCCCTAAATGGAAAACCACGACCTTAAACTTGAATTAGGCATCAGGCATATTTTAGCTCAGGTCAGATATTACTGATTAATTCACCAAATTACAAATATATTGAACAAGAAACTATACTACCACATTATTCCTGATTATGTTCCACCTTTTATAAGTCTGCCATGATATTGCAAATAGCAGAAATTACAATTAAAATGACAAGAATTTGGTCCATTATCAGTTGATATCATGATGTAAATAAGTATTAAGTCTGTAGACATGTCTATATGATTATAATAAAATAGTTGAGAGTATTAAATGATATCTGATCTCCATGATTAAAGTTCAATAACCAATAATCAATCATACTGACTAATCTGTTTAGACTATGTCGTGTCTATTTTAACCAGGGTAAAAGAATGAGGTTAACAGCAGACAATAGTCAAAAAGTTTTTCCAGAAAGGAAATTTGTCTCCTTTTTACTGTCTTATTCATAATTTTGAAGATTTTGTCACCTATAGGCACTATATTTGGCTATTGTATTATTTTTCGAGATGAAACAATTTGAAAAATGTTTGAATACAGAACTAGAAGGCAGGGCCAACTAATTCAGAAATTCACAACTAAACATTTTAACACATAAATGAAAATCTTGTAAAGATTTTCATAAAGAAGGCACAGAACTCTAGCATATTTCCATAGAAAAATTCATTTTGCAGTTTCAATTAGACATGACTGGCAAATAAAGGTAAATCAGCAGCCCTGCTAGAAGTCCTAGATGATCTAAACCTTATTTTGTAATATTTTTTCAAATACGTATGTCAAATCTTTATGCTGCCACAAAATCGTTTTAACTTGAAGAAAACTTTATCAAATGCTCTCTCTTGACCATTTTAAATTTGATTTATCATAGACATTTCAATTCAAATATTTCACAAGTATCAACATTATTGTGTTTCTAAGAAAGAAAGATCAAGCCTTTGTGTATTAAATCAGCTTATTCTATAAAATAATAATGAAGCAGACTTGACAACAGAGGAATGGATTGATTAGTGAGTGGGTCAATAGAACTAATTTATCGACAAGTTTGAAACAAGTAGAAAGATTTAGATCATTATGTCAAAAATGTGTTCAGAAACCTGCTACTTGTAACAAATCATTTGTAAAAAACTCTCGAAAACAAAATTCAAAAGACATCATTTACAGATGGATGTGCTTTCTGGTGAATACAAAATGACCGTTAAGACAGAACTGGAATTTTTATTTTTTGTGTGTGTTTGTTTTTCTATCTGACCATACATTGTTCCCATTTGCTAATAATAGGACATTTTCATATTATCTTGTGGGTCTAATTCTGACCAGTGTAAAATAAAGAATCATTATTATTATAAGTGGTGCTTTTTTTATTTTTAATTGAAAGTATCTAAAATAAAAAAAATTGCCCCTGGGCAGGTTAAGACAGGCCGATTTGCATTTTTGATATTTCATAATTATGTTTGACTCTGTTAGTTTCTTACCTTGACTAAATAAGTTCCAAGAATTTGGACACAATCCACTTGATCATCAGGTTTCCCTGGTGATATGTGTACATGTTTTATAATAACATCCATTTTACATACACTGGACGGATCACACGAACACACAAATGATGAATTCCAATTTCGTTGATAAAAACTTTTGATTGTTGGACCTTTATATTCCATAAATTCATCTTCCATTTCTAGTTTCTCTAGTTCCTGATCAGAGACAGGAGACACATGACCAGAAGAGACCAATGACTGATCACCTATTAACGTACTATCCGTAGAATTTCCATTTTCAACCTCTTTGATTAAGTCAGCAAACATTTGAGATATTTCTTGCACTTGATCCTCAGTTCCACTGTCGTCTGTTACAGCGACTGGCGTCAGACAATCAGGATCTGGAGAACCAGGAGATCGTGGTGACATTGTCATGGAGGCACCAGAATCTCCTTCCAAATCATTTTTGATTGGCAGATCAAAAAATACTGAAGCATTATTTCCTTCTAAAGTGAGATCAACTTCAGGGGAGGTAATAGACCCACTGTCACTATTCTTTTTCTTACGTTTGGTCAGAAACTTTTTACGTAATCCTTTTTGTTTCAACTTCATCATGGCTGGATTGAGATTATCACAGTAACCAATCACAAAAGAGTCTATGTTATATTAATCATGGTATTTTGAATTCCTGAAGCAGCTCTGCAATTGGGGTTGTTAACACAGCATCATGGAAAATTTAGCCCAAAAGGATCATGTTCTGTTTTTATACACTTCAATGTTTCTTCAAAATTTCACATTATTACACACAGACTAAAGCAAAAATAACAAATAACAGATAACAAGTCTGACCAATATGGTCATATATTGGTTGCAATCAAGGCTTTAACCACATATGACCATCATGTCAAACATGTAATATTTTTCTGTTTTTTCTTAAGAGACATAAAACAAATCCACGAACATATGCCCACATTCAAATTTTTCTAAAATTAAACTTGTTTTATGTTCATAAGCAGTTAAAAATATTTCAAAGGTAAATTACAACAAACATATGAACATTTTGTGACATCATCACCAACAGAACTGAACATAGTCCTCAAGAATTCTCCCATCTATATTCCAAAATAACATCAGTCTTCAATCAAATTTAAACTAAATCTTTGCCTTCCATTTTAAATCATATATATCCCCCGAACTTAAACTTAATAAAAATTACATAACAAAACCCTAGGTAACATTACTAATATCATTAACATAGGGCCTTAAGGTATACATCACAACTACAAATTAAACTTTCAATACCACTTTCATAACCAACCTTTATTTCCTCTTTTCTTGAAGATCACCGTGCAAGGGAAATTGAATTAATTGAAAAGAAACGCCTTACAATTCTTGAACCGAATAATATATCAGACACAAACTCGAATTAAATTTTTTGAATAGCCCTCTTCTGATGACAGAGAACCCATCTACTTCTAGTTTTAAACCAAATTGACAAATTTTAAATATCTATCATGAAAGAACATCCATCTGACTTCTAAGAGACTATAATCAAGACTAAGAATTCTCAAATCCTATTACTTGCTGATTTCTCATTCATATGAAGTGAATTCGTTTTCTATGCCTAAACATCCAAGTACCATGAAGTTAATCTATATTTCTACACCAAACCAATGGTTTTAAAGATAACCCACAACTTTGGATTTTGTGGCACAAATGAAATGAATCAAATTTCAAAACTCACCCTTTTTCTGAAACTCTCCTTAAGACGCCCAAATAAGATCAATTCCCTTTGAAAATCACAACAATTGAAAGTCAAATTGGAAAGAAATTACCTCTAAGAAATGAGAAAATGTAAACAAAATGATGATTAACTGATGTCCCCTAGTCAATATAAACATTTAATATATTTGAGTAGATTTTCATCTTGGACCCTCACCAATTCAGATTGACCTGAATTAACTTTTTCAACTTTTAATGGTCAAATAAAATGTAGTAAAGAAGTCAAATGATCTGATGAACATCTTTATGGGATTAAATTTGGATCTACATTTAATTTGAAAAAAATTTGAATCAATTAGCCTTAGAGCTGAATACAGTCTATGCTTTTTAAACCTCATGATAAGAATATTGAAGTACTCTTCCAAGACTGCCCTTACTGTATGTAATAATTCGCCCCTATTTTTGTTAAGATTCTTGTATCACATATTCTATCAATGCTATTCACAGTTATTGTTCTTAAGATAGTCTGAAGACAAATTCTTTACATATCAGTAGTCATAAATCATAAACACAATAAAAATACAACATTTAACAAATAATCAAGTCACTAAAAACATGAACTGTTTCAATATTCCATAAATACTGACGTTAAAAACAGCAGTCAGAAGTAACCTCCGAAAATGAAATTTCAAATACAGAATTTACCAACACAGAAACAAAGTCTGATATACACATACATGTACGTTAAATATTTCACTAAATAAAATTTACCAAAAACGGCATATGTTCAAAATTCCATATATGCCAAGTCACACCAAGAGCCTCTTAAAATCTGATAAAATATTGAAGAAAAAAATAGAAACACAGAAACAAAGTCAGATATACACATGTACGTAATATATTTGACAAAATACATTTTGAATAAAAACCAGTCCAAGTGACCAATAAACCTGTCCACTGACCTGACAACTATATATATTGACTGAGTGATTGATTGAAAATTTTTGACAATGTTACATTTCTTATCAGCTTAAACAGGGAAACAAGGTTGATTTTTATTTATTTTAACTATATGGAAAACTTGAGATATCGGCCTATCCTATTTTTAAATCCAACCTTGTTGGATGTGTGGTTTGTTGGAAATTGTCAAATGCTGAGTGTCATATTGTTTCAAATTTAAAAAAATGAATATTTCAATTCTAAACTCAAATGAGTATAAAAGAAAATATTGCTTTCTACATTCTCAACCAGGCAACCAACTAGATAGCACACAGTTCTTCTCTTTTGGAGCAGCACAAAGTCAAAACTCCTGTATAGATTTAAATATATGATATGACCATGTGTCAATTGTCATGCCGTTTGCATACAACAACTGCATTTTTAGATCTTGTGCCCCTAACCATTTATCACTAACATTTAGGTTTCAAATACAACCTCCTGAGTCAGCGTCAATTTAATTCAAGGTATGTCTTTCTTAATACCTATAAAGAGTGTCCTTGCACATCTTTTGTCCTTCTATTCATTTACAAATTCACACTCATATTAAAATATGCATTAAATAAACACATTGTATTTACACTGACTACAATCTAACCTTGTATCTCTACACATGTGTGTTATGGAAGTGAAAAGAAAAAATAGAGCAGAAGATCAAGATGGCTTTAACACTGAGAAAAATCAACATAAACCTACACTTCTATTGTATTGAAATACCAAGGTGTCCATAGCGTTCAGATTCAGATCCACTTATATTTTAAAGCACAAAGAATGTTATACCATAATTATCCAAACTTATCTAGATTTTGTTTTGTAGATCACCACTCGAAAAAATTACTGTCTTTAATTTATTCAAGAACATCACTTTAATTCTGCATTACAGACACACTCCATATTCAACAAGGAACCCTTTTAAACACCAATGCCAAAAAAATGACAAAATCCAGACAAAAGTCCTTTAAGCAAATGTGAAAATCCAGAAGATATTTGTACTGTTATCACTGTTCCTCATTCAAAATAGCACATGGGCATAATACATATATGGCATAATTGTATTGTTTCTAATGTAGAAATTCTGTATAAAGAATTAAAATCCCCTAAGATAACGTCACAAAAAAAAAAGTAACTTGACAAATGAAATATTGACAGTAAGATTTTGTTTTATGACAACTTGTAATACTACTTATTAAACCTCTACACCTTAATGTCAATTTTTTATCATTTTTTTCCCACATTCAATCAAATTGACAACAAATCTGTTTAAACAATAATTTCTTTAAAGATACATTAGCAGGAGGAAATCATATTCAAGCTGATAAGGCTAAGCCTCTTGATCAAGTAAAACATGCTTTCAACTTAGCCCTTTAACCCTACAAAATCTCTTTAAAGTGATACTACGTCTTAGAATGAACATAATTTTTAAGTTCTCAAGAATGGTCAATATGAGTATATATTCATCAGTGAACTTACCTGGTGTCATAAAGTTACAACAGAATCCCTGTAAAATCTGGAAAATTGGAAAATTTATAAAACTATGTAATTATTGAAAAATGCTTTATCATAATATTAAGCGTTTTTCAAAATTTTTTTGGATTTATCGGATTATATAAGGATCCTGTTATGTTATTTATGACACTAGGTATATCTACTGATGAATATACATGCTCTTACAGGCCAAGTTAAAAATTCTTAAATCTTATATTCATTCTAAGACGTAGTATTCCTTTAAGCCATTCATTAAAGGCAACCACTTTTCTCTCTAGCCATAGACTTGCACTGTTACTTTAAGCCAGTATCCTTATCCTTGGTCCTTAAGACCTACACCCTCTATTTAAGCCAACAGGGAGATACCCCCATTCATCATGGGGATCCCTACTTTCCTTTCTAGAAATTCACTGCCACTTTCAGCCAGTAAAGAAAATAGCCTATCGATCAACGTGGTAGCCCTTTATCCCTACTCCCTCCCTTTATGCCAGTAAGGCAAGGTCAGAACCCCCATTCATCAAAGGGAACCACACATTTTCTCGCTGGGTCACTTTAAGCCAGTAAAGAGATAAGCCTATTGATCAAGGAGGAACATGTAAGTACGTGACAAGTACTACTAAAAATGTAGACTTTGTTTGGATGAAATTTCATATTTCTACTGGACAAATATCATTTCTACTCCATACTTTGTTGACACTCTTTATAGTGAATGTAGAGTTATCCTTAAATTTATGATAAATTATGAGGGGAAAACCATCAAATATTACAGTACGTCTGCTGTTCAGACCACTTAATTTGACTTATTCAGACAATTCTTGACAACTTCTGGTTTTGCACAATGAAGCTATTTAAATCTTATTTTTACCTTTTTGGGTTTTATATTCAACTACCAAACCAACAGTGCAGAATCATTCAATTGAACTAATCCAACTATCTAGTCAGTCAGCAATATCAGCATCTGCTGGAAGTAGAACTTGTCATCTACCAACCAACTGGCATTATCTTATACTCCCTAGGTCAGCAAGAAAGTGCCTAAATCACAGTGCCACAGCAGCCCCAATCCCAAGAAGTTAGGCATTGAGTTAAAATTTTACTGATATATAAGTTAATTAGCCACTTGTTTAAGTTTAATTTTGTCTAACTCTTCAGAGGGCATTTTACACCAACCATTGAACGTCCCATTGAGAAGGGTTAATCAGGGTTAATCCCCTTGGTTGATCCTATCTCATACTCAGAGATTGTTTATTCTACAGACTAGCCCCTGATTTTATCATTTTTTATAACCAAATTACTAGTTTACTGATTGACCTGGGATGAGGTCAAGCTATCCTGGTCTTCTGCCTGACAATCTTTCGATGTAATTTGATTTGACAAAGTTATTACAGTGATCAAAGTGGAGCCGCGGGGCCCCGTTGAGTTAGTCACTAACCTGAAGGTCCAGGGTTCAATCCAGAACAGATAGGACCTGTGGATTTTTCAACTGGGTTTCCCCCCCGTCATTGATGCAGGAAAAGCATCTAGTTGTTTGGATGGGACAAAAACCAATGACCATGTACTTCTGGTTGTACACCTTCAAAATCACTAGACTCTTGAAAATCAAAAGGGTGATTGGGCTAAGCCCTTTTCCTTGCAAAAATGTCCTCATTGCACACTACATGGAGTTGACCATAGCCATATGAGTGCACAATAGCTGGACGAAATATACTATTTTATTTCATTTACAGTCATCATGGATCTTAAGTGCATGTTCTCTTGTCAATAAAATGGAGAATTTTAATGGAAAAAATGATTTCAGCAATTGTAAAGTCCAGCACATTGACCTCAACTTTGGTCATGGTCATGTCATTTCTCTGTCATTTCATTTCATTCATATCCTTTATTAACATTATAACACTGGATAAAGGATAACACGAGAATACAAAATAAAGCGAATTTATCAAAAGCTGAAGTATTTCCCACTGTCGACATGCCTTTATAAGTATGTGTTATATGATTCATAAATCTAAATTCTTTAATTAATACGTAATATATACCTATATACTGATTATTTATATATCCTGATTACTGATTTGTAATGATCAGGATATGGTAATTAGATTTGGTTTAACCATTTAAATATTAGTATAAAATAGTCTTCTTACTCCAACTCTGTTGAATACAAAACCAAGAGTTTAAAATATCTTTAAAAAGGGATGTTAAAATCTAACTGTATTTGCCAGTCATGTCTAATTGTCATCAAAATCCTTAATACCAGATATCAATTTTTCAGAGATCCAGTGACACTTATCAAAGATAAAAATGAAACAGAGTCAAATAAAACTCTTGATTCTCTTACAACAAATTAAAGATCAAAGCACATCAATAAACAAACAACTGGTCATGAAAATACCTCTATTGTCTATTAATCATTCCACAAAAACTACATACCAAGCCAAATAGCAAACAAACCCTTGTGCACCATCTCTTTCACTTCTATACGTCCAGTTCCATACTCCCAATTTGGAAATAAGCCTAACTCAATCACAACAAATGTTGAGACTGAGTTCCACAACCCTTCAGTACCATTGTATTCACTCCAATACCTATATTGTCAATTTACAATTCCAAAGATGACTACATCCAATCCACTTTCAATTTAATCACTTGAGTTTTAAAACAAATCACCATTTCACTCAAATTCACCTTCTCTTCAATACCTATATTGCCAATTTACAATTCCAAAGATTGACATCCAAAGACACTTTCAATTTAATCATGTTTTAAATATTAACACAAATCACACTTTAACTCAAATTCACCTTCTCTTCAATACCTGTATTTATAATTTACAATTCCAAAGACGACATCCAAAGACACTTTCAGTTTAATCACATGAGTTCAAATTCACCTTCTCTTCAATACCTATATTACCAATTTACAATTCCAAAGATGACATCCAAAGACACTTTCAGTTTAATCACGTTTTAAATATTAACACAAATCACAATTTAAAGTAAGAACGTTCTGTGAACCTATGAAGAGTAAGATATAATAATAATAGAAACTGATTACACATGGTGTAGTATTATTTATAATATCTATTGACGAGAACCACTAGGTTTGACTATAGTGAGGCGTGTGGAACATACCCACTTGACAGTTTAAACTCCTTTGGGTTTTTAAGCTTGAATGCATCCTACTGAATTTGAATTTTTAAGTCTCCAGGGTTAAGTTTTTTAAGGTTCAATGAATGTGATATCTTAGCATTATTTTTTAAATTGTTGAAGATTTCAGGCTTTTTCCTGAATTTTTAAATGAGTAGGGTGTATGATCCTTTGATTACTAAATGTTGCCTAAAAGATTTGACTTCAAATTTAAAATATGCCAGAAATTTGTCTAAAAGTTACCAAATTAACTGTATTTCCTGGCTGACCCTTAAAATATATCTATAATTCTTACCTTTAGGACTTTGTTTCTGTGAAGAATTCAAGATTCTGTTTATTAAATATTTATAAAACTAAACTCTTACTTTAAATACAAATAATATATTTTCATTCATGCTTACGAAGCATATCACTGATTAACTTAAAGATATCTCCTTTTTCTTTTCACATTATTCGTAAATTTAAAATGAAAATAAAAAACTAAATAATGCAGAAGTTTAGGATTGGTGTTATGCTTTTGAGAAATCCTTTCACAACATCTGTACAAAAATATCATTTCAATAAAATCTGTACAACCAATATGACAAGCCTTTAAAGATGGGTGGGGCGAAAAAATAACATTTCGTTAGAGCACTGATCACAGAAACAACGGGAAATGTCACACCACACGTCACAAAGTCAAGTCAGTAGCGGGTATGTCCACCGCGAGCATCAATACATGCCAGAACACGCCTACGGACTGATGCCGTCAAACGTCTGATGACGTTGGGAGTGATTCGTTGCCATTCCTCGAGGAGACATCGTTCCAAGTCCTGGACGTTGACTGGAAGCACACGGCAAAGTCAGATTTGCCGATCGAGGTGGTCCCATAAGTGCTCGATGGGATTCATGTCCGGTGAACATGCGGGCCATGGCAAAACCTGTACGTTGGCGTTGGCAAGGAAGTTCTGTGTCAATCTTGCTGTGTGTGGCCTTGCATTGTCATGTTGGAAAAGGAGTCCACGAGGCTGTTGCTGAATAAAGGGCACCACAACAGGCCGTAGGATGTCATCAATATAACGCTGTGCATTCAGGTTTCCACGAATTACGACAAGCCTCGTTTTGATGTCACCACATACGAACGACCGGACCTGTTGGATAAAGTTAGGCGCCAAACGTTCACCAAATCGTCAGTATACAAGCTGCCGTCCATCGTTTTTGAAGATGAGGAATCTGCTCTCATCAGAGAACATAACACGTGCCCAGTCCCGCCGTTGCCAACGTCGAACTCGCCTGGTCCAGATCAGTCTGTTGTTCCGGTGTCGAGGCGTCAGGAGTGGTCCGCGGTAGGGATGACGTGGCCGGATACCATACTGCCGTAGTCTCCTGTAGACAATCTGTCGACTGATCCTGTGTCCCAGTGCTGTAGCCGCCGTGGACGTCGCTGTTACGGTGCGGTTCCTCAGGTGTAATACCCGGATGCACCGATCTTCATGGGGCGTGGTTACTCGTGGTCTTCCACTCCTGGGCCTGTCTGACGTCTGACCTGTCTGACGTAACCGCTGCATCAACCTGGTGATAGTGATGCGTGTGCAGCCCAACCTTCTGTGTCGCTCCTTGTTGGACCATTCCAACGGCTCTCTCTCTCTCGATGGCTGTCAAACGTGGCATATCTTGTGTTCTTTTTGTTGCTGTGATATCAACGTGTCTGATGAGCCGTTTTATACAGTTTTTATGCACGTGCAGAACATGCTAGACAGGGAAATGTCACTTTCACGAAATTTACGTTTTTTCCCGGAAGTGATCACGTGTTCCCGGTATTTTTATCGACTATGCTGTGTTTGGGATGTGCAATACGAATTGGCATGTTTTCATATTAGACAATTCACTTAGTAAAAAACAATTTTGAAAATAAGTTGGTATCGTTTCTTTTGGACACTAGTTTAGTATGTAAGAATCAAAGTGCAACTATTCTCAATTAGCAATTTGTACCTTTATTGTACAACTACAACCATTGAAGATTTTTGATAAATATAAACATCATTAAAAAAAATTCCAAGCAAGAAGGCACAACAAACATCAATACAAAATGTTGTTGCCTTAAATGCAGTCACTTTTTGTTTATATACATAAGTTGTGTATGTAAATATATGCAACAGGGTGGTCCTATAGTTAATTATTGATAAAGATATGCATATTCTGACTATAAAGGATGTATTTAATTCTTATCATCTAGTAATCTAAATCATATTTTACCACCCTGGTATTAATAAACTATTCTATTCATAAACTACATCTAGAAATTTGTAAAATATCTATTTCACTCCAGGTATTTTATTACTTTCAGTTGAAAGAAAGTCTAAAACAACAAAGAACAGAGGTCTGTTAGATAAATTTTCACTTTAAAGAATTAGTTGAATATTATTTTAAACCTGAGTTTGATTAATTTTCATGTTAAAAAATTGTTTTTTGAGATATCATTTTAAATAAAATTTGTAAGTATCATTTTTAACCATCTCAACAAATTAGTTTGATTTTCACAAATACATTGCATCCATTATGAAGTGAACATAAAATTGTGCTGAATTTGATGTAAAAATTCACGATAGTAGCATCTCTTTTTCATCTGACACAAAATGAACCTCACAAATGTACATGTAAAATGAAAATATTTAAGATGATAAAGTTCTGCATCAAGAATTGTAATAATGACACTTTCAATACAAATGAAAAATGAGAGGTGAATAAGGGTATGAAAGGTGTAAGTTTTTAAAAACACAGCAATTCAAATCAAATTGATAGTTATTCATGATTACAAACCAAATAACTAAAAACTAGAAAATGATACTAAATCTTGCTGATGTATTGAAAGTATTTGTTATTTTTTCAAGTTATCTATTGGGGCGTGAACTCTATAAAATACCTCGAACTTTAATATGGGCACACTTCAACTCTCATTCAAATAAACTGTAATCTTTATCAAAACTCACTCAATATATATATCTTTATCTGTGTCATTTTGTAGTGGTTATTTTTTATTTCTAAAATACTTGAGTTTTATATATTAATGATATGAGTTATATCTAGGTATTTTAACTTGTTTCTGCCCTGATAAAGATTTTAAATGCCTTGATCAATGCACTGTAGGAAAAAGGTTCGTTTAATCAATGTAACTAAGTATCAGCATCAGCAAATGGTAATCTGGAGAAACTCATGCAGAAACAGTGGTTCTGTCATATTTGCTAGGCTACCATCTGATTGTCAATACAATGCTGACACTAAATTCTCTTGTCGATGAAGCCCCCAATTTATTTCAAAAGAGACAGAATGTGGAAATCTGAAGAAAAGAGTCAAGATTTGGCATAATTAGTTACAGCATCATAAGAATGAAAGCAATATGTACAACAAATTCCATGGGACAAGCCAACTAAATTAAAGAAGGTAACACTAAAAACATCATCATAATTAAGGTTTGTGAAACTCAACTTCCCTTCATAATATTAAGTCAAAGAAACAGCATGCATAGTGAAACATCAACTTAATAAAATATGTACTTAGTTACCTATTGAAAACCACCTAGCTTCAGCTTTAATGGATCAAGGAGAAGAAATGAATTTTTACATGGATCAAAACATGCAAAATACTCATTCTATTCTCTCGCTCTATCAAAATACATTTGAAACCAGATCTCATAATGACAATATAAAGGGTTTAAATCACGAAAGACCCACCAGTTTGTCTCTACCCTCAATGACCTAAGGGGTACTCGAGGACTAATAATCCGGGATATTTTTTACAGTAAAATTAATACCCCTTCTTTCACTGGCAGTGAAGCAGTAAATGTTTAAAAGACTACAATAAAAAACCTCAGGTGTATCTTCAATCTATTAAGGTTTAAATTTGTTTTGGTCAAGTTTTTCATAAACTACTAAAAGAAACTTTGATCTAAAGTGAAGCACTAAATGGCCTCATCATTTTTGTTCAGATAAAAATACAACTTAGCTCAGATTTCAAGGCCATAAAAGATAATTTTCGACTCATTTCAACTTTTTCTTCAAAAAAATTTGAAACACTCTTTGACCTGTATATCCTGTTCCAGTCTGATATCAAAAGTCAAAATAACCATAAATGGTGTTGCATTTTACTTCAGTTTTAGTGGTAGGATAATGAAATGTGCTGTAAACAAAATGTAGCGGGACTTACGAAAACTGAAACCTGTAGAAATTGGGAGATATGGGAATCCTCCACTTGTAGTTCCTTCAGACCATAAATTTTTCTACAGTTATGTGTTTTTTGATTAGTGTATAACATGATATGTGCAGGTTTACAATTTTCTGTCATGGGTCACTAGCATCTGTATGATTTACAGAAAATTGTTCAAAATAATGGCTGTGGTTATCAAGAGAAATTGTGGTGAATTCAAAAGTTATGTCTTCTTGATAAAGATGATTTACAGACAAACTAAAACAGACACTTTTTACTATTTAATCTGGGAAATATCCAGAAATAATAACATTATCTAAAAATAAGATCAGATAGAGAATATCCATGTTTTATAAAAAATAGATGATTCATTTCTCCAGCCCCTTCAAAATATACATCATTAATGGACATGTCATACCCATGCTTTTTCTAGAATAGATGATTAAAGGATTCTTTTACCCAGCGCTTTCAAATATTTCAAAATATACCTAATTAAAGGACAGGTCAGTCCATGATTTACAAGTTCATTTCACTTTCCCCTTTTCATATATACATCATTAAGGGACAGGTCATGCCAATGTATTATTAGAATGATCTATAAATTTCTTTTCTTTGGCCATTGAAGTATACCTTTGAAATATTTCAATATATACAAAATTAAGGGACAGTTCATGTTCATATTTTATAGAAATTCACAATGTTATTCTCCATGTCCCTTTTAAGGCTTTGAAATATTTCAAACTAGACCTTCTTATTACAGTTTATTTGAAGTTATCATGATTTATTACATTTAAACAGTAATCTTGTCTTATATTGAACTTTTGAACTTTATTTAAAACTGTCAACGTTTTATGACTTGTCAAATTTGTCAATATTTCAACTACACCATGATTAGTTCAACATAAAATCTACACATTTTATTGAGTTTGAGCTCATATAATATAACATATACTGTTGGTGGTACTAGTTGGTAAGGAATGCTCATGCTTCCAGAGTACTTAATCTTTTGAACACTGAGTGATATGATATATGATATCACTTGGAGTAATGGCTTTACGACTGTTCAGGTGTATATCATATATTTATGCAGCATGTAGAGCAACTGCTGGAGTTGAACCGGTTCATACCCTACGATTCTGTAACTCAGTACCTCTTTCTGGCATTCTACATAACTGTGAAAATGTTAAAAACATATTAGAAACTTAAGACCTCTGTCAATTCTACATTTCAGTGTAGATTTTCCTGTTGTCAGATTGCCCGTCTGAAAAGTGCTATGAAGCATCAAAATTGCACCATATCAGCTGGTTCAGCAACCCAAAGAATACTGTCTTTAAAATATTTTGATTTCAATATTGTTTCCTATGGATACTTGTGTAAAATCAGGTATCATCTTATATTTTCACATGAAAGGGTCTTTTCCACGTAGAATGACCACCCAGATATATTCAAATTTTATTATATCTTATCTGATGTAAATTGTATGATCATAACTGAGTGAAACTTTGATCATTGTACAGGGTAAGAAAATATGAAGAGAAAATCAAGATATTGAATATTAACTATCTTACAGTCAATAACTTGTTGACACATCGTGAAATTTTATACCCTTCATGTCTACATGATGTATTACCTATGATTGGTTTATGGTGCCAGTAACCTCATATATATGGAAGCAAATATCTTTAAAGTGTACTGGTTATTGCTTTACTTCCGACATTTCTGCACCTTATTGAATTGATGATGAAAGGCGACATCATGCAGTTTACAATGACAGAAAATTTACTAGAACAATAGTGTCAATGTTTATTGTTTGTGTTCCATACGATCAAAGTTTTGATTGCCAGCATATAACATTCTCATACCCTTCAAATTTACAAGCCACGTTCAAAGCCCCTTGTACTAAAGACTGTACACTAAAAAATTCATTGACAGTTGGAAATCTGCAGGATTATACTACTGTCCTGGGAAAATTACATGGAATTGTTTGTCTTCAGAAATCTAATTTTGAGCAGAAAAGTAGAACATAAAACTCCACTTCATTTCAATTCACATATATTAACCTGTTTTCAGGCTTTGATTGTAGCTTTCGATGACCAACTTCTTCTATTGAATAGATAATGGATGTTTCACCAAGTAAAAAAATAACAAATGAATCATCAAAGCTTAATACTGTTATTAGAATAATAATAGAGTATTATAAAGAAATGAAGGGTTGATTTAAACTGTTGACAACACCAGGTGTCTTGTGGATGTAACCAACTTAGACTCATCTTCACAATGTACAATACTATAAACTGTGTCTAATACCTTGACATCATTAGACACTTTTCTTGTATCAGGGACGATTGTGAATGCACCGCTGATTGGCTCTATTCGCGAGCGTACATACTGCTATCATGAACTGTGTCTAATACCTTGACATCATTATTCGCTACCGCGTAATCCAATCAAATCACTGTGATACAAAAAGAGTACTTAATGATGTCAAGGTATTGGATACAGTTCAGAATAGCTTGACATTGTGAAGATAATACAGACTAGACTGACCTTGACGCTTTATATGCAAAGATTGACTCATCTATTCACAGAACTATGAAGTGTCAACAATAGTTTCAAAAAAATCAAATTTAACATGATAAAAGTGATCTGTTTATGAAGGATGGGTATGTCTAGCAATTTAAGGAAAAATGACTTTTTGACTACTCTTTTTTTGTTGCTATGATGTGTTTTCACAGCCCAGTAAGCTTAAACAACCTAGCAGTTAAACCCCATTTTCAAGAACTCTTATTGTCAAATGATATTTCAAAGAATTCCAAGATCAATTTCCGAATATTTACTCTAAGAATTCCAAGATCAATTTCCGAATATTTACTCTAAATGTTTGGTTGTACTGCTTTTTAAAAGAAACCAGAATCTAAGTAATTTACTTGTCCATGACAAATTGGACCCCATTCCATTAACGCTCTGAAACAATTGCATTATGTGTTTTAGATTTGTTTATATTATTTGTAAACATTGTATTATTTCAGTCTTTTCAGAATTTACATTGTTGTAATTTCTCTTTGCAAGCAGCGACGTACATTAATAGTACCATTTCAATTTAATCTTGATTAAGATTGATAATTGATGTAAAAGTAGTATTTCCTTAAAACCTTGGCCAGTGCTTCCATAGAAGAGTAACACCCAACACCAGCTATCCTAATATTGTGCATCAGAGAAACATGTTGTCTGTGGAGTAAAGCTGTTTTTGAAAATACAACTGTACTTTTTTTAACAGTGGATAACGGTATACCTTTATTATTGAGCATCTTGTGTCATAACATTGTACCTAAATACAGACTATAAAGGCATTAAGGAGCTTTTTAAAACAGCATGGGGTGGATTCAATGGATGGTCTAATTTCTAATATGAGGTTATTTTTAAAGAGTTTTTATAAATCACTTACAAAACACTATGTATTCAAATCTATTCTTGTAGAACCAAGTCTTTGTACTGAGTTTAAAGAATATATGAAACATGGTTTTAACTAACCCTGACCATTTTCAGCTAAAACAATAAAAATGGGCGGCCAACCAAATTTAAAAATTTTAACATGCCAAAACAAAACATCCTTTCTAATCTTATCTGTGTTCAAAATAGAACCCAGAGTTTCATTCAAATTGGCTGAAATATAGAGTGAACATTCAGAATGATGACCTTAAACAATTCAAACTGAATGATTTTGCTACAAAGAAAGTCATTAATTGCTGTAAATGCTACAAGTACAATACACACATTTCCTGCTTTGTCTTAAAACATATTCAAAATATTCAATTCAGCACTAAAATTTCTATTTTGTTAAAACATATTTTATTTCATTCTAATCTGAAAATCTTGAAAGGTATTGTAAAAGCTTTTGTAAACTTTATCTACACAATAAGTTGAGGGTGTTGTGTGCAAAGCATACCATGCTTATTCTTTTCAAAACACCTGATGGTACTTCTCTTTAGAGTAGTCCACTACCACACAACTTTTACTCTTGATTTTACCATATTTTGGACGAGATTTTGCCTTACTTGTTTGAATATTTTTTTCAACCTTGGTAGCTTTACAGGTTGAAGCATTGACAATTGTTACCTTGCAGAAATCTAAATCAAAGTTAAGTTTTAGGAAAGAATAACATTGTTGTTACAGTCATTAAACTATGCTATCCTAACAAATCATATAAAACATATACATTTCTCGCATTGAACTTTATTGGTGCACCTTATACAACCTGAATAGTATAAACATTTTTAAAAAGCAATCCTTCTACAATCTTTGACATTAAGTCAACCTTGACTCGATGAGTCATATTCATAACAATCATTGTTCAAGTTTGTCAATACATACACCGTGCATTCTTCCGATTTTGTATTCAATGTATATGCATATCATAGAATGTTTTTGTACAGGGACCAATCCTTCCCCTTATGTTACATGTATGGAGTATTCAGCCTTAGTTAAATGGTAAACTTGGTAAAAACAGACTGCGTATTGTCACTATAGTCTGTCAAAACTATATAAAAACATGACAACTTTACGCTTGACTTAAATAGTTTCCTGTTCTTTATAATACATCATCTATTGTCTTTGATTATCCGGTTTATTTCCGATCTTAGTAAACATTATTATTGCTGACATAAGCTTTTTACAAATAATGTCTATCTTCTATAAGGGATTTATCTTTCCATAAACTACTTTTACAAAATTTGTAAATCATATCATTTTGAGGACAGGGTGGAGCATACTTGGTCAGAGTGTTGGAATCTTTACATGACATCATTGGCAACAAATGGTGGTCATGGGATTATATCAATCTGGTAATCTTGAAAAAATCGACTTAGCATTAAATGAGGTCGGATAATCCAACAAAGATCAATGGCAAGAGATTTGACCAAGGATCAGCTGGTAGACAAGATTCTTGTGATACTAAGTTGTTATCTGTGTGATATATGGATGGTTCTTGCTATATTTCAGAGAATACAGATACAATATACAGTCACACAACATTCCCATTGGCACCACCGACCTTATTCTCCAAAACTTAACTTCAGATGATTTTAGTGTTCCAGTCATCTGATTGGTCAAACACTAAAATCAATTTTAAAAAGATTATTATCCAATCAGATTATTGTATATTCTAAAATCTGGATTTTATAATAAGTAAGTGTTGGAGAAAAAGGCCCTTGAACAGTAAGCAAGATAAAATGCAGAATGGACACCCTTTGGAAGATGTACTTGACCAATGTGTGGGGTATGAAATCAAAAGGATTAAGTAGAAATATCAAGCATGAAATAAAACAAATCATAGTTTTCATAGTTATAACCTAGATTATGGCAGGTTTTATAGTGTCTATATCATATCAAATTATAATATCTTACACTAGCTACTGGCAGGGGGCTGACATTAAGATTTCACGCCCTTGCTGCTTTAAATCAATTCAGGTATATGTTGTACAAAATTACAAACATTTCTTTATGTTCAATAATTTTTATACCTCAGCATAAAATTCTAATCCTTTAGAATCAGCATAATCTGTGAGGCATATAGGACATTACACTTTAGGTGTATCTATAACTAGCTACAGAATACATGTTGTCATGGGCATGACTTTGGCTAGTATTAGCTTCATAATAACTTATCATGGGCATGATTTTGGCTACAAATAGCTTTATAATACATTATGTCATTGGCATGACTTTGGCTAGAATTAGCTTCATAATACATGTTGTCATGGGCATGACTTTGGCTAGAACTACTTTCATAATACATTCTGTCATTGGCATGACTTTGGCTAGAATTAGCTTCATAATAATACATTCTGCCATGGGCATGACTTTGGCTAGAATTAGCTTCATAATACATTCTGTCATGGGCACGACTTTGGCTAGAATTAGCTTCATAATGCATTCTGTCATGGGCATGACTTTGGCTAGAATTAGCTTAATAATAATACATTCTGTCATGGGCATGACTTTGGCTAGAACTAGTTTCATAATAATACATTCTGTCATGGGCATGACTTTGGCTAGAATTAGCTTCATAATAATACATTCTGTCATGGGCACGACTTTGGCTAGAATTAGCTTAATAATAAAACATTCTGTCATGGGCATGGCTTTTGCTAGAATTAGCTTCATAATAATACATTCTGTCATGGGCATGACTTTGGCTAGAATTAGCTTCATAATAATACATTCTGTCATGGGCATGGCTTTGGCTAAGTTTAGCTTCATAATACATTCTGTCATGGGCATGACTTTGGCTAGAATTAGCTTCATAATACATTCTGTCATGGGCATGACTTTGGCTAGAATTAGCTTCATAATACACTCTGTCATAGGCATAACTTTGGCTAGAATTAGCTTTATAATGCTTTCTGTCAAGGGCATGACTTTGGCTAGAATTAGCTTACTAATAATACATTCTGTCATGGGCATGACTTTGGCTAGAATTAGCTTAATAATAATACATTCTGTCATGGGCATGACTTTGGCTAGAATTAGTTTCATAATAATACATTCTGTCATGGGCATGACTTTGGCTAGAATTAGCTTCATAATAATACATTCTGTCATGGGCACGACTTTGGCTAGAATTAGCTTAATAATAAAACATTCTGTCATGGGCATGGCTTTTGCTAGAATTAGCTTCATAATAATACATTCTGTCATGGGTATGACTTTGGCTAGAATTAGCTTCATAATAATACATTCTGTCATGGGCATGGCTTTGGCTAGAATTAGCTTAATAATAATACATTCTGTCATGGGCATGACTTTGGCTAGAATTAGCTTCATAATACATTCTGTCATGGGCATGACTTTGGCTAGAATTAGGTTCATTTATCCACTTTAACCTGTAGCTAAAAATGATCTAACTCAACTCTAGATATTTTACTTTTAAAATTTCAAATAATAATTTCTTTTCTAGTAAATGTTAAATCAATTTCCAAAGGAAAGGAAAGGGTTAGATATAGGGTCTATCTTCATTCAATTGGCTCAAACAGACCATAAAGGTCTGGAGTGTGTATAATATATGATAATAGGCCACTGTAAAATCAGACCACAATGTAACCTGATCCCTAATATACATTATATATAGTAATCTGAAGCCTAATAAACACTAGAGATTATAATAACTCCTGACTTTTATTCAAACCATCCTCTCATCTTGGGGTCAATTTTACAAATATCATATACAACAGCTACCCTATTGATAAATTACTATACACAGTCAACTTTTTAACAATAACTGGCCTTCTTGCAGTTGTCTTGAGGCAGGCAAGGTCATAGCATTATGGAGGCAAATGAGGAACATGCCTCATTTTTGATCAGATGACCAAACTTAGAAATATTTTTGTTTTGATAGGGTACCTCCACTCTTCAAGACCACCTGATATCATTCTGTAAATGGGTTTGACGATTCAACATTTCTTTCATAGAATCCACTATTAATCATTAGTATATCATATACCTGCAATGATTTATGATCCTATCTACAAGACACAACAATGTTTATAATGTTACTGTAAAATATTTTTCTGTGCCATGTATTTTTGTAAAAACTCCTAGAAGCAATGTATAAATTCTAAAAGTAATTACATGAATTGATGAAGATAGTTATAGAAGAGTTATGTCCCTTGACACAATTTGGATGATTTCAAATCACTATTTAAGAGATAGTAAATATATAACTCAATGATTGTTAGCATAATTTCAATATATTCATGTACAATCTAAAGAATTGTATTTATTATAGGCAAATCAAGGACAGTTTTAGAAGTTGAATTGTGTACAGGAGTTTGATAAAGAGGATGTAATCTGGAGTTATTTCCCTTTTACTTTGTTATGTATATCAGTTAATATTGAAAGATTCCATACCCTGTGTATATTTGCACTGTGTTGTTTATTTTATTGCTTTTCTTTGCAATGTTGTATAAGGTAGAATAAGCCTACATTTTCCCCATTTTTTTAAGAATATGTAAACATGTAAAAAAATTGATAATATGTGTAAAAGTGGTGATATTTGTGTGTAAAAGATTCAACTGAAATGGAAAGAATATACCCATGTATTGAATTGTGTACAAACTGTCTGCCCCTCTTGAAAAGTAGTAAAGGTACGTATTTAATCAAAACATTGCTTACCTTCGCAGCCTTTTCTTTCTTCATACACACTGGACTCTGACACACTGTATAATCCTCTTCTGAAAAGATTAAAATAAACAAAATATTATTAATAATAATACTAACTGAAAAATAGAAATTTATTCCAATCTTTGAATTTGTGTTTTGACACTCTATAATCTCATGAATTGTCATTTAATCAGTATCAAGTTGGATTATCTTCTGCTTGATGATTAGGTGCAAATCTTCTTCAAGATAAGAATGATTCTGATGATACTGCTACTGTTTCCATGAGAGTAGGCTCAATGTCAGCTTTCAACAAAAATAATACATTAACAGCTCCAAATCAGAATTTTTGGAACAAGAATATAAAGAAGACATTATTACCTAGAATGGTTTGAAATGTCAATTTTGGAGTAAAACTAAGATTTTTGATCATGTAGTGTGAAGTTTTAGTCTTTTTCACAAAAGCTGATAAAGTCTCTTTTAGGAACATTATGCAAGATGTATATGAAACTTGATATAATAGTCAAATTGTTTTTTCCCTTTCACTTTTTCTCTAAACAGTCAGATGCAAATAATAACACTGAGTACAACTAATGATTATACAGGACTTTAACTGTAAACTGTAAATAAAATCTTGAAATGACATCTCTATTTTTTGGCTCTGATTTGCAAAAATCAAACAATTAAGTACAGCTCTTAGTTCTTTGGTTTAAATCAAATTGGCACTTGACATAATCTCTTTCACTAGATCAAATAATTAACAATAAATCAATCCACTTACAGATCTAAAAATGCAACAAACCCAAAAACAAAATAGAAAGAAGAGACTTGAAATGGTAAACCTTATCGTCACTCCTGTTGAAAGAAGTACACCTCAAAGTTCTGTCATCTGAATCAAACTTGTTTTCAGAGTAACTAACTAATCACACCTCAACCAAATGAATCAATTCCTACATTCCCAAATACAAAATAGAAACAAGAATCTTGACATAGAAACCCTTGACAACACTCCTGTTCAAAGTGTTACAACTATTAGCTCTTTCATCTGTATCAAGATTGTATTCACATTGACTAACCATGAACTTTATCAAACCTCAACACAGTGGACCACTTCATCTATAGGTAAAACATTTTCAAGTGATGATTTTGTTGCAACACTTGCCATTTCTTACTTTCATTTCATTACTAACTTTAAACGTTTTTAAATGAAGACAATTAACTTATTTAAAGGGAAGGGAGAAGAAGAGAGATTAAATGTAATGACAGTATGACAGAGACAATACAGGTAAATCAATGTCAGTGATGATATTAGTATATCTAGAAGATAACAATAGAGGAGTATTGATATACACCTTCAGGCTATATTATATTACACATTAGTTCAGATGAAGACAGGTAAAGAATTTCACCTTACATTCAGAGGATGAGTAAATTAGCCGTGAAATCCATGCAACTGCATGTATATTGAGAGAAATTCATCTTGCTTGCCTTTCCAGCTCCAACGAAATTAGGTGCTCTTGTTAAAACTGAGCAGTGTTTGATGCATCTCTAGGATCTCAGGTTCTTGCTCCATTAGAATCTCTGATCTGAGGAAGAACAATCCAGAAGGATGAACTATTTTGAGTGATATTTAGATCAACAGCAATCTCCTGGCATTTAAACAAGGGTAAAAAACTTGCTGTGGGACCAAAGCTCCAATCATGAAAGTCTACTAACAAAATGTTTGTAGCAGGCATAATAATGATGACAGTATCACGAAAAGTAATGATTTTATCTTTGGATTGACTATGACATTCATGATTAGCACTCCAAGCACACAATTAGATTAGAGGTGTTGTGGAAGGAAGAGTATGCAATGTCATGATGACCAGAAATACAGAGTACATATAATTGATATGGAAATCAGCCTTTGAAATGGTGAAAGGAAGTAAAACATTGCCATTTGGTGTAGAACAGAAGATCTTCACTGAAATACTTATTAATGAAGATCCCAATCACAAAGTGGACATGGGTGTTGAGGAAGTATGAACATGCAAATTTTGGATGACCAGAATTGTATTATATATTGGGCTTCAGGCATCCATCTTTTAAACTGCCATGGTAAGTGACATCACCATTTAACATTTGCTATGGAACAGCTGGTCTATGCTTAACAACTGATGAAAATCCCTATCACAGAGTGGTGATGTGTATTCTGGATGAAAGCTGTGAAGACAATAGTTAGAGACAGTATTGTCATTTGCCTTCAGGCATGTATCTTTCATAATGTTCATGATCAAGATACATCAGGAATTTGACCTTGGATTTATCAACTCATCTGTTGTATTAATTCCTATGATTTGACACAAAAGGTGACTATGAAACTGAAATTTGATCATTGTAATTTGAAATTAAATTCCACAATAGATCTATCTGAAATATAGATCTACATCTACAATCTGTTCAAAGTTCATTATTAGGGTGATAACCAATTTTTCTGATGCAAATTGGACACATACTCTGCTCTTTAAAAAGTACAAAAGAAATTTGTACATATTATGGAATTAAAAATTTCCAAAAAATTTTGTCAAACTTAACAATACCTCATTTGAAAATTTATTAAACACATTTTTCCAAATGATACAGTTGTCAGAAATACCAGGACAAACCAGGACCATAATAGACATGACAATATGACTTCATGACAATAAGTATTCCAAATTTACAGTTGTGCTTGGCTTAAAAATAAAGAAACACCGGTCTCCCAATTCAATGCTATGCCCCAAGATGGAATAACTCACCTTGCCTTGGATTGCCATCAATCAATTAAGAAATATGACTATAGTGGACATCTACATCCAGACACTTGTGAATTATTGCTAGTAAATCAAAATTCATAATTATAGGTGACAATAGGTAAAATTTTAAAAATAGTCCCAATGTTGACATAGTCAAAATAAGTAATTGATCTAGCCTGGGGGTAGATAGACCACCCTCCACTTGGGGTAGATTTCAAACACAAATTGACCATTGTTTACACTACACTTCAAAACTCAATAAACCAATCAGACGACACAATTCATGTCAACAAACCAGCCTTAAAAACTAATACCACTGTCAATTGGTCAACGCTAAAACGAAAGTAAATTGGATTTTAACGACTTCAAAAGATAGGCTTGTTTATCCAAAAGTTAACCGGGATTCCAAACACAATGGGAAATGTTGAGAACAAATAGTTTATAAGTGAAAAAACATGCTTTTTATAATACTATTCCCATTTGTAAAGCTTAACTCTATATCCTTAGCTATTCATTAGGACTTAAACACAACGTGTTTTTATTAAACTTTCACATAAGAATAACTCACTTAATTCATTATTAATATCGGCAAATATTAAAGGGACAGCTTCGCCATTTGTGATTGATTTGAGTATTGAATATAAGTGAATAGTCTTCAGAAGTACTAGAAATATACAGAAATCGCAGAATTATTCAAAAATATCTCCAACTAGAAATTTCACTTTCTATTTCTATATATGACTTTTCTCTATATGGCAGTGTCTCAAGAAAGACAAGTCATCTTTTTAACTTTTAAACTTAGATAATTCTGGACACACATGGATTTAAAGGCTCAAATTTCGACAGTGAGACAGTATTCGAAGACACACACTTTCATTTTCCAATAATAATAAAGGCGGAACACTATTACTGATTAGCTTAGCTAAAACAAGGTACTAAAACTAAGTTACAATAGCTAACATGTCTCTTTAATAATTTCTATCCAACAATCCTTCCCTGTAAATTACATTATCTATAACTTCAATTTTATACACAAACACACTTTCAAAAAACTTGTTGCAAATCTTAATATATTCACAGACACACACTTCCATTTTCCAATAATAATAAAGGCAGGAAAAATATCCACTTCATCAACATGAAAACTGATCTACCTCAAATACACCAATAGAAATCCTTCCACAAATCCACTTTCCATAGAAATACAGGTCTAGGCAGTCAAAAATCTAATAAAATTTCACATTTGAGTCAACAAGTTGATTTAAATTTAACTGCCCATCAGAAAGCTAAGCTCAATAATTTCAAATTTAAACGTTAATAATAATTTTACGCCTCTGGTTGTCCATAGCGATACATTCCTAGTACATTCTTGTTAAACCCTGATTTTATTATTTAACCTGTCAGCCTATTTTCATATTTTCCTAATCTCATATCTTTAAAGCCCCCAGGGTTAACTTTCATCCCTCGGTAGTAGGCTTCCGTTATCAAATAATATAATTTTTATGCCCTAATTAAAAATATTTCATGTTTTTTTATCAGATGAAAATAGATTGAAAAGTCTAATTTTAGTTCATTAATTAATTAGAGTAAAACTATCAACAGGTGTGATAAGGTGGGCTAAATTCAAGGTGTGTTAAAGATGGATTGAATCTAGATGAAAACTAGGACGAATCATGCTAGGGGTGAAAAGCTTAAATATGTATGATGACTGGTTAATTTGATATTGGATACTCTGAAATGTAAGACAAGTTGGACATTAAAGTGACTAGAACTCATCTTGTGATGTGAATTATATAATCCTGGAGCCAGTTTCTGGTTCAGTCATCTGATTGGTGAATTACTCAAATTCATATTAAATTCAGTTTTATCAACCAATCAGAATAATTCATTTATAAAAAAATCTTGATTTTGTCTTTTATCAAACTAAAAACAGGAGGAGCTGTCCTGGAAGAAGATGATCAGCATCAATATCTTGTGGACAACCAAGACAATCAACTACCAAGAAACAACCATGACTAACACCCAAGACTATAAACTTCTCTATCAATAGACAGTTCATGTTTTTTCAGTGGAAATGTTTTAACAGAATTTTGAAAAAAAGATGAAAAATAAGCCATTAATCTAAGAGTCACTGAATATCTCCATTGACCATACAAAGTTATTTTAAGAGTGAAGGTACCATAATACGTTAAAATGAGAGGGTAGGTTTGATAATTTGTAAGTTATGGCTCCCTAGGGTTTAAATAACAAACTGTATCAACTTTCATACACCATGTTATCACTGTAGTCTAAACCCCATTGTTGTTTCATTTTTACACTTGATCATATTACTTCTTTTTATTAATGATAGTTTTATTGGGAGGAAACACAGAAATAAGATTGAGGAAAGGATTCATAATGGTCTTTAGATGGAAAAACCTTCAAAGCAACTAGGAGAAACCAACATTTAAAATGGGTAAAGAAAAACATATTCAGCTTTACAGTCAAGTACTGCTGAATGCATCAAGAAATACAGAAATCCCATTCTTATGAGCAGAGCTAAATATCAGTTCTCACATTTCTTCACCTAAAGCCAAGGCTATTCCAAAACATGTGATATGTGCACTAAAAGCTGAGTAGATTATTCTCTAAGCTCTCACCATTGTCAGTGAGGAAAGTGTATTATCTTTCTCAATTTTCATCTAGTTTGCCATGTTTTTATCATGTAAGCTACAAGATGTTATTTTTATCTTCAACCCTCTATTACAGAGAGAATGATCTTTTTAGGTTAACAAGAAGATTGTGATAAACTCCAATAACAAGGTGAGAACAGAAACACTCTGCAAGACCATTCGAGCAAGATCTTGGTGATGAAGGCAGAGTTAGGAAAGCCATTAGAGCAGAATCTTAGTGATGAAGGCCGAGTTAGGAAAGCCATTAGAGCGGAATCTTGGTGATGAAGGCAGAGTTGGGAAAGCCATTAGAGCGGAATCTTGGTGATGAAGGCAGAGTTGGGAAAGCCATTAGAGCGGAATGTTGGTGATGAAGGCAGAGTTAGGAAAGCCATTAGAGCAGAATCTTAGTGATGAAGGCAGAGTTAGGAAAGCCATTAGAGTGGAATCTTGGTGATGAAGGCAGAGTTGGGAAAGCCATTAGAGCGGAATCTTGGTGATGAAGGCAGAGTTAGGAAAGCCAATAGAGCGGAATCTTGGTGATGAAGGCAGAGTTAAGAAGGCCATTACAGCGGAATCTTGGTGATGAAGGCAGAGTTGGGAAAGCCATTACAGCGGAATCTTGGTGATGAAGGCAGAGTTGGGAAAGCCATTAGAGCGGAATCTTGGTGATGAAGGCAGAGTTAGGAAAGCCTTTAGAGCGGAATCTTGGTGATGAAGGCAGAGTTAGGAAAGCCATTAGAGCAGAATCTTGGTGATGAAGGCAGAGTTAGGAAAGCCATTAGAGCAGAATCTTGGTGATGAAGGCAGAGTTAGGAAAGCCATTAGAGCAGAATCTTGGTGATGGAGGCAGAGTAAGTTACTGAATTGCTGTGTAAAAGGTAGCTTATCTGTTTTCTTCATGTGATAAAATGAAAGACCAAGTTGATCTCGTATTAATAAAGAAAGTCATTATGTAAAAGTTTTTGTGTTTAGCTGGAGGAAAACCACCGATAACCTGCAGCTTGTTGACATAAATATTGACATTTCTATTCCTGGTAAATAGTTACTAGTCATGATTGAATCTTGGTACTATCATACTTTACTGATGAAAAAAGTAATTCAGATGGCTGACATGAAACCAATATCTGGAAACACTCAGAAAAGTTTCATTTCAACCTAGCTACAGTTGCTGTTGTTAAAAAAATCTAATATACTAGACTGACTATTTCAGTAACTACATACTGAAATTTTCCATGAAAAAATCCACTCCCATCATTCTATTAAATCTTTTCCCTTTTTTTTTTTCAAAATATATTCAGGGCTTGTGGGTTATCAATCAATAATGGATACAACTTGTTTCAAAAAGATCCGAGCCACAAACAGTCTAAGTACATTTTATGCCCTTTAATAGTTTCCACATTTCAGATATTTCATATAATATTCAACTTATTCAATTACCCTTGTATAAATTTAACTTACTGAATTCAAGATCCAGATAGTTGAAATATTTCTACTCACGTGTTATGGATATCCACCTGAATAAATTGCACCTGACTAACAATCAGTCTTTATCCAAGACTGTCATATGTTTTATCCATTCATGAAAAAAGCACATGACAATATCTTTATCAGATTTCATAGTAAAAATATCATAGTTTAATACAAGATAAGCTGTGACTATAATAGAAAGTCCTGTATCTTATTTTATCAATCTAACCACAATCACCAGGTGAAAGTCCAGCTACAGACAATAACCTTGTAATCTACGATATGACAATGATACACCTGATATCACTCTGTGACAGAGTTGTCAAATCAGCTTTTCTATCTGTCTCTCAATAGCTTTAAATATGAATACAAACTGTAAGCGACTATTCAAAAAAATGAAAAATATACAAATACATGTACAATTCTAGATCCTCTCAGATAACAAGCCAGGTGTAATTAGCATATTTCGCAACGTTGTGTCAAAATTGAAATTCTGCCTTCAATCCTACACAGAGGTGATTGTTTCAATTGTCAGATCTAAAACTTGCCATTTACATGATAGTCAAAAGAATATGTGAGATACATTAACATCTGTAATAATTGTGATTGAGAAAAATACCGAACTGACCTAATACTATTTAACAGTAACATCAATAATAAATTTCAAAACTCTTGAAAAATTCAAACATAAAAATAACATTTATTTATTCAAGAAACTGATATGGAGTAAAACTTAAAAGCGAATTATAAACAGAAAATTTCCTAAAGAAGATTTAATTATTCTAGACCTAATTATAAGACTGTTTCAGAAAATTACACATTTTCTAGAAAACTAGCAAAAGGGCATAATACATGAGTAACTTGTCGTAAATTTTCCAATATGTATCATTCCAAAATCACAATTAAGAATTAATCCATATTTTTATTAAAACACAACATTTCTTCCTTCATACTCTTCTTGAATAGTCACAAAAATCACCCAAAATATCTTACACATTGCTTTATGATAGTGAAACTTAAAATAAATGTACAAAATCTTTCAGATTTTAACAATTTAAAATTGATTGTTTCATTTTTATTAGAAAGTTGAGAGGTTATTAAACTAAAACTTTTAAGAAAAGTACAAAAAAAATTTTTTGGATTATTTTAAAAATTAAATTAGAAAAAGACAAAATTGTAATCAATCAAATTTGAAATGGAAGGAAAAGAAATGCAGAAATTAAGTTGGAAGTTGAAAAAAAGGTTATATAGGATTTGTACACGTGATTGGAAGTTAAAAAGTTGAAATAAGTTAGTTCGAAGATTATCTGCAATGGACATATCTACGACTTTAATATTTTTATAGTTAATATTCCAATCTTCTTTTCGGTCTGTGTGTATTAGCAACAATCATGCTAAAAATGCGAGGAATTAGTTTCAGTTTTGGGTTTAACTTTTAATCCTTACCAACAATTATGGACAATGGGCACCATTAATATTATTTCACCTAAAGCTAGGGGCACATGAGAATATTTTTTTCGTCTTAGCACATGATTTAAAATATTTACGAAGATAAATGGCTACATGTATTGAATTATTGAGAGTGTATGGCTAAATTTTTCTAGGGATTATCTGTTAACAAAATTTGAAAATCGCATGATATCAACATCACATATGATTGGTTTAAGATAATCGATTGCTCAGCTAAAATTTACAAACACGAAGAGACACATGTATTGAAATATTGAGAGTGTATGGCACTCAGCTAAATTTTTCTTGGAATTATGTTTTTACAAAATTTGAAAATCGCATGATATCACCATCACATATGATTGGTTTAAGATTATCGATCGCTCAGCAAAATAAATAAACTTACCTTCTTAAGTTTAAATCAACACTTTCAAATCCAATATCACCAACAAATATAGATATCCAATATTGTAAACAGCTGATTAGGAAAAAAGTTTAAATGTCCAAATTTACTGGACAATAGTACTACACCAGCAACACAGTCCACAATCAAAAGTAATTAACAAAACATTGGAATAAAATGAAATACCAATTACTAAGAGTTAGTCCCCTGTCACTTTTTTTTCTTTCTTTTTGAGGATAACAAAGACCCAGTCAAAGATAGTCAATTAGTATAAAACCAAGTGTGATCAAACTGACAGCAAACTGCAATCACTAAATAGTTTAACACCGACGGACGGTCAAAAATCGAACCGCTAGTCCACAATGTGGTGAATGATCATAGAGAAGAAGCAATCAGAGCGACAGTCAATTACCAACTGATACATGTAACTTCCTAATATTGAACCTAGTCACTGAAGCATGATGTACCATAACTTGTGGGCAATATGGCCTAAGGTTTCACAGGTCGTGGTTGATAGCCATCTAATAGGTAATGTGCATCAATAATTATCACGAGTCTATCTCTACATTATACTGGCTACTGACTCCAGGCTGTCCATGGTTACCGTGTGTACCCTCTAGGCGTTTTAAAGGGCTGTTGTGTTTGATTTACAGTATATGTAAAGTTTTATATGTCAATCAGAAAATACTGACATCATCACCAATTTATTGACACTAACAAAAACAAGATTGAAACATAAAATCACACTATCAATGTCCACAGTCATGACCATTTTTTTTTCAATGCAGTAAAATATGTCACTTAGGGATGCTTAATTGAAATAGAAAACCTCCATCGGCTTAAACAGATCAAAATTGAAGTTATGCAAAGAAAGTTTATATTTTTGAAACAGGTACAAAACATTTTCAGATAAATGTTACAACAGACACCATCTTTGATTCTCAGATTATAGAATTGTGAATCATTCAGATTATGGAGTGAGCGGCCATATTTTAAATGGAATAAAAAGAATGGATTCCATTTCAACGGACAGAATGCAAAATTTTCAATATTAAATATGAAATATGCTTTTTGCTTTTTGTTTCTACTTGATCAACCTAAATTTAACGTTTTTTACCTTCTTCAAAAAATATCTGCATGCTTCTTTAACTTAAACAAAATCTTTCACAAATTTATTGATAATAAAAAGGTTCAGTAAATACAGGAAAAAACTGATATAGCAGTCAATAAATCAAAGTCCTAACCATAACATTATATAATAAATGACAAAAAGCAGACTAACCCCTTTAAACTGTATCTTAACAGTAGTGTATAAATATTAAAGACCTCTTTAAAGGGTTTTGTCCGAATTAAACCAATCAGAAATCCTTTGAAATACGTAAACAATAGTTAATAGGATTTTCAAATGAAATTTTCATGGTTTAAAAACCTTTAGATGTTAGAAGTTAAAATGTTGATGTATTGTTTATTGTTATATTATATAAAGATTTTGTCATTTTTGTTTCCGAGTATTTGATAGAGAACTACATGTCTACATGCACCAAATAAACAGCTAGTTTAGCAAAATCAGGAGAATATACACAAAGCTAGACTGTAGACTTACACAGAAAGATCTGCACTTAAGGATATTTGTATTGTAATGAGGAAGGTAGAAAGAAATTTTTTTAAATGTGGAGGGGCATTAAGTGAATTTCAGAAAACTGTTTTTCCCTACTTTGAATGTAATACAGATTGAAATCCTAGATGACACTCATAAACTCCCTACTGTTAAATAAACCAAACAAATATCAGTTATGTGAACACAGGACTGGAATGCCCAGTTGACAAACCCAGTAGCACAGTGGCTACAGGTGTACCAGAGTAAGTATGCCATGCCACAATTCTACAGGATTTTTGGACTTGTTTGTGCTCGATTTTAAAAGTTATTTTTAGCAACCTATGTAAAGAGATAGTACATTCTGAAGTCATAGGTATATAACCCTGGAATATCACAATCTTAATAGTCCAACTGATGTCTGAAAAACATGATTATTTAATTTATCAGATAGAAATAGTCATCAAATACCAGTATCCTATCCAATGTTTGTAACATGTACCCTGTAACTACCTAGGTGAAGTGTGAAATGAACTGTTATTTGAAACACAAATGAAATAATCATTCAATTAACTGATTCAATCATTGAATAATATTATCTTTAACTCCCTTCTGTTCCAAATCCTAGTTAAATTTAACCGCTGGGCTGACAGTTGTCATCAGATTTAAACACTAATGGCCAGCAAAATACCTTTAATGGGGACAAAAGGTGACAGATTATTGAAATCCTTTTAGAAGAATTATTGTAAAAGTTGTAATAGGACATGAAATCTTTATGTTATGTCAAACACCTACATGGAATGAAGGCTGAATAAATACAAGTTAAAGATAGCTAATGATGTGTAAAAATTTTCAAGTGATTAGGATGCAACGAATGCTGTGATTGATGTAAATCCAGACTGCGATGGACACATGATGGTGGTCCAAAATCTGAACAACCCATAAGTACAGATAGCAGAGCAATTCTAAAGAATAATCTTCATGCTGAAGATTTGGAACTTGATCTAATTCTAATTCAGCTAGGTCCTAGTATAAATTTAACCCTATGTCATTGCCTTCCATTGACTAGTAACTTGTTACTTTTTGATAGTAACTTGTTACTTTTTGATAGTAACTTGTTACTCTTTGATAGTAACTTGTTACTCTTTGATAGTAACTTGTTGCTTTTCAGTCAACCTTATCTCACTTCAGATTAAATTTTTTAATTATTTCTTTTAAAAAATAGGTTCCAGACTGGTTTGCGATGGACACATTATGGTAGTCCAAGGCTAAAAATCTGAACAACCCTAAAGTACAGATAGCAGAGCAATTCTAAAGCATAATCTTCATGGTGAAGATTTGGAACTTGATCCAATTCTAATTCAGCTAGGTCCTAGTATAAATTTAACCCTATGTCATTGCCTTCCATTGACTAATAACTAGTTACTCTCTGATAGTAACTTGTTACTCTTTGATAGTAATTTGTTACTCTTTCAAAGTAACTTGTTATTCTTTGATAGTAGCTTGTAACTTGTTATTCTTTGATAGTAACTTGTTATTCTTTCATAGTAACTTGTTACTCTTTCATAGTAACTTGTTGCTTTTCAGTCACCCTTATCCAAGGGAATAGGTCTCGTGAAATCTAGATCTTACCTTTCAACAGAAATGCTGTAAAAATAATCAAGAAATTCCTCACAATTTGATATCCTTTGCTCAAGAAACAATGTGTTTTCAAGTAAGCAGCTTTACACTAATGATATAACCATAACAAAGAAATCTCTTATATTGCTAATAGGCTTTGTTTCAAGATTTTTTGTGATGTCACAAACCTATGAAAATCGTCAGAAACCGACGCCAGTTAAGTGCCATGATGCTAGCGGCAGTGCTGTTAACCTGTTGTCTGTAAATAATTATTATAGAACATCAGCAGGATTTTCTCTAAGCGTTTAATTGGATGATGTAATTGTCACAATAAATATTGTAAGAAGGCCAATACCAAGGCCAAAAATATTAATGTTGATTCAAATTTTTCTCTGTCAGCCATTATTGTTCCTAAAGCTAGATTTATTTTAAAGAAATCAATGTTAAAAACCCTTCTGAAACATAAATCATACTCCGCCAAATATTTTGGAAAATTTGCTCATTACACCAGTCGAAACATCTATTAATGGGAATAGATAATCAGAAAAAAACATGGATTTATGCAGGCATCAGCTGGTAGACAGATCCTTGCGAACCTACTAGTAAATAGGAAGTTGATTTTTTCAATGCCCAAATAATGGTTTTAGGCCTTTTGTAACACAATTGCCGCCCTCATTAATTCAAAGGACTTTAAAATTTCAAGCTATGACTGCAGCTTTTGTACTTTAATTAGAAGTGTATAGGCCACTACGTTCAAAACATTTAACATTTCTGCTGTGGTAAGATGAGGTAAGGCTGGATAATCTAATAACAAGCCACAGAGGTATTTAACACGATTGACATTCTTAGATAAACGTCATTCTTTAATTATATCTCAAACTTCCTGAATTACGAACATGATTACTGACACAAACACACACTTTTATTGGTCAGTAATGAGTACAGTATAAATAGTAACCACCAATTAGAGTCATGATGTTTAGTATCATGTACTTGTGTTTACAACTTCGTGATGTAATATTGGTTAATGTTATAAGAAGAGCTTGTAGGTTTCAAAAAGACATGCATTTAAGTAGTTTCTTAAAAAAGAAACAAAGTTTGCAATGTATTGTGTCAGGGTGTTGTGCATCTTCACAATGTCAAGCTATTATGAACAAGGTATAAGCATGCAGTTCAAAATAGCTTGACATTGTGAAGATAGGTGTCGTGTAGATTTGATGTTTGTGATGGTGATGACACACTCAGAATTTTTAATCAAAACAACTTTAGAATTGTGGGTTTCCTTAAAAATTTAGGATTTGATTTTCAAGACTCTCAATAAGATAAGAAATTAACAGCAAATAAAGACATATGCAGTTTCTTGGTGCTCGCAACCCTGCTCTTTTTTATTTTCATGGTATGATGTGTCCATTCAGATGTTTCGTGAAAAGTGACTGTAATTTAATCTGACTACAAAAAGACTGGTAGAAAATGGTATGACATTTAGATGACAACAACACAGCAAGACTTGATATTCTTGTAGCGTAGCCAGGAGGTATGTATGGTATCCTAGCGATATTATGACTACCAATCATCTTCAGGTTATAATTATCTCAGTACTCAGTTCTCTCCCTTTTTTATTCCTCGTCCTTCTATTCAAACAACAACAATTGACAGTAAAATAGTGACAATGAATCTCAAACCAAACTAACCATTATAAAATCATATTTTACAACGATTACAAAATAGTTGTGGTGCAAGTCATTTGAATTTAAAAATAGTTTTCTATCTCGATAAACAGGTTGTCAGACAAGATGACAAACGCCTAGTAAATTGTTGTAAATATAGAAACAATGTTATCAATGTCAGAATGTGTTTCAGCTATGAACAAACCTTGTTATTCATAAATTTTACTACAAATATCTTTATGGTCCACCATATTGATTTGATCAAATTGATAACTTTAATTGCAAAAGCAAAAGTACCTAGCAGAGCAGAGCCCTGACAACTAGCATCACTACCAGAGGACAACGGAGTTGAAAAATCCAAAATTACAATCTCAAACTGAGTAATGCATTGATTCCTTCACCCTTCATTGAGCTTGCAAGCATCTCACGAAGTCTACCCTACCCCAAGAGATAATCACCAAAATCAAGAAGACATTGATAAGACATGTTGTAGGTGTAGGTAAAATAATTTGATAGACAAGCCTTATTGATACTTTATAGCTATTTTATTCTGTCTATAAAATTTTAAACCCTATCCTAGACTGATAGGCATCTTTGATTGACCTGTAATCAATTGAATGTCCATAAAAAATCAATGACCAAACCAGACATGTCAACATTTAAATTTTTTGCTGCTTCTAATTGACAAGCCTATCTAGATGACACAAAATCAACATCTCCGTATTAAGAATAGTAAAACAGTTGTCATTTTTACTATTAACAGGAAGTGAAGAAAAACTGCAACCTTGTCTACCTTAAATAATTAAACTGCACATACCAGTTCTAATCTTATTACAGGTACATTTTGAGTTTTATCATGATCAAGAGTTATTTTGGACATGTAACCCTACATAAATTAAAAGATTTTCGGGGTTGAATGTGGTCTTGAATATATGTAAACAGTCTTCAGAGCTACTAGAAATCGCGACCAAAATCACAAAATTCCTTCACAAATACCTTTAACTAAGAAAGAAGGATAATTCTGGACAAACATGGGTTCAAAATCTCAAATTTCAACTGTTACACTATTACTAAGAGACTAAGGTAAGGTAAGTCAAAAGGATGGGAATCTGCCTATATTCTCTCCACTCTTGACGAGTACACCACTATTATTTGTCATTATTTTATTTTCCCAAAAGAAGATCTTTTCACATAGAAAACCAAAATTGACTTTACAAAAAACCAAAAGTTGTTGAACAGTAGTAAAATATTCTGGTTATTATGAATCAGGTAGCTCCCAGCTCCACTTTGATTTGCTATCCACATACCTGATTTCTAGCTGATCTGATCCAAGACATTTTCCCAGCATCAAATATCTTTGATAGAACATAGCTTGCACCTACGTATTTTCAAATTTAACTTGCCAGAATGATAATGAGTCAACACAAGTCTTCTGGCTATAAATTTAAACTTTTTGACAGTGTCTTGTATAAATTATGTAAAATATAGTATAATGAATTGTGTTCATTTTCTGGGTGAGAAAACAGGTTATTTGTTACCAAACATTAAGAGTGGTTATGCCTCAAATGTTTTCAAATTTCAAGTCTGATTTCTAAACTGGTATTATCAAGAAATCTTACACTTTGTGAGTGTTAGTCAAAAAACTTAATCTGATCATAAAAAACAATCAAATCCAATAAGCATTATCTCTACATTACTGCAAAAGAAATCTGTTAAAAAAATCTGTCAAGTTAGCATGACATAAATATGAACAGAATGAACCAATGAAAGTACAGACAGCATGAAGACAATTTATGCCCAAATTTTGTGCGGGCATTTAAAGTAAATTTGGATCTATACTTTACAACCCACATCACTGTGAACCCCTACAGAGACTGTATCTAAACATAGAACAATTAGCCAGCATGATGCCTCTAACTTACACAATATAACAAAACACAAGACAATATTATGAAATATAACACACTTCTTGAATAAGGTTGGGCACATATTATTAAAGAAGTGTGTTATATTCCATAATATTGTCTTGTGTTTTGTTATATGTGCTCCTCGCTTCCATATGTCGTTCAAATCTTATAACTTACACAATGACTTGGAACACATTGATTATATTATACAAAATATCTAAGTATGAGTCCAAAAATAACAAGGTAAATAATGACACAATTGATGACCTTAAGTCATCTTCATTCATAACTCCAGTTGTTCCAGCTGTAAATGGGTAGGAATAATCCAGAAAAATCAAAACCAAGAGATGTGATGCCTGTATGAGTAGTAAAGGCAGATGAGATGTGATGCCTATCTGAACAGTAAATATAGATGAGATGTGATGCCTGTATGAGCAGTATAGATAGATGAGATGTGATGCCTATATGAGCAGTAAAGACAGATGAGATGTGATGCCTATCTGAGCAATAAAAACAGATATGATGTGATGCCTGTATGAGCAGTATAGATAGATGAGATGTGATGCCTATATGAGAAGTAAAGATAGATGAGATGTGATGGCTGTATGAGCAGTATAGATAGATGAGATGTGATGCCTATCTGAGCAGTAAAGATAGGTGAGATAAAATGCCTATCTGAATAGGAAAGATAGATGAAATGTGATGCCTATCTGAGCAATAAAAACAGATATGATGTGATGCCTGTATGAGCAGTATAGATAGATGAGATGTGATGCCTATATGAAAAGTAAAGATAGATGAGATGTGATGGCTGTATGAGCAGTATAGATAGATGAGATGTGATGCCTATCTGAGCAGTAAAGATAGGTGAGATATGATACCTTTCTGAGCTGTACAGACAAATGAGATGTAATGCCTATCTGAGCAGTAAAAACAGATGGAATGTAATGCCTATCTGAGCAGTAAAGGTAGATGAGATGTGATGCCCATTTGAATAGTAAAGATAGATGAGATGTGATGCCCATTTGAATAGTAAAGATAGATGAGATGTGATGCCTATCTGAGCAGTAAAGATAGATGAGATGTGATGCCTCTCTGAATAGTAAAGATAGATGAGTTATGATGCCTATCTGAGCAGTAAAGATAGATTAGATGTGATGCCTATCTGAGCAGTAAAGATAGATTAGATGTGATGCCTGTATGAGCAGTAAAGATAGATGAGATATGATGCCTATCTGAGCAGTAAAGATAGATTACATGTGATGCCTAAATGAGCAGTAAAGATAGATGAGATGTGAGACAGGTTTATAGAGGACTATTAATGTCAGTAGATGATATCTCTTTCATGTTTAATTCATTTCAATCAGCAGGCACATAGTTTATATATTATTAATATTCATTTATTTATAGTATAGTATAAATCTAGGGTAAATTGTTTCATTTGAGTTCAATATCTTTTCAACAGAGACAGTCAAGGATATCACCCAAATTATAAAGAGAAATAGTTGTCTATCTTTTAGTCGAAAAAAGTTGAACCTGAACCTTGTTCTAAATGGCAGGCCTGTGCAGTAATATGGCACCTTTTGACAGGACGGCAGAATTTCCACCTGTTGAGGGATCTATATGTGCACAGCCTGTAGACAGGGATTCTGTTTATTATCTAAAAACAACTATACGCTTTTTCATGTCTGCACCTCAAACATGCCTTGACAGAAGGAAACTTGGTTAAAAAAAAGGTATAATCTTGACCCATTTTACTCTGAACCTTCAGGCCAAGGTGGGGGCACACGAACAGTCTTGAATGAAAATGATTCTGATTGGACAATATTATCGAACTTGTTTGATATTATAAATCTTGTCGGGAATGCAATAATCTTTTCATGGAAGCACTGGCACACGCAAAATTTTACTCAAGACTTCAATTCAGGGAAAAAGTCTCTGACCAGGTCCAACTCATTATGTCACATTGGCTTGCCAATATCATCCAAGCTTACAGATTCTCAGTCAACATTCTTGTAAAATATCACTGTTATTCTATATTATATTTCAAGCTGTGATTTTAACATATTTACATTGTCAATTTGATAGCCTAAGTTACACTTAGTGACACTTTGTCTTCACCCACCATGAAAAAACATTGTTTTTTATCAAAAATATCAGTTTTTAGGTTTAACGCAAGAATGACCCTCTATCTTATCGCCTTAACACTTCTTAAAACATCTTAAAGAGTCAAGAAAACACTATCTATTTACCTATTTTTAGATGTTCAAGTTTCACTAAAAGAAAGTTTACCTATTTCAAAGCTTTATCAAGGTTGTCATCTATAGACAATATTTCTATTTGTCAAAATAGCTTTTTACACAGGTAAAGATGTACTTTTCAGATAGGTTGAAAGTCGAGTAGATAAAAAACTTTTTGACAAAGGGTATTAACCTGAAAGGTCTGTATGTAGTGTCTGAAACAGGTCAAAGGACAAGCACCAAACCACCTCCTGAATTCACTATAAATAGCTTCCAGACTAAGACCCTCTGCTAGCCACAATAAGTGTTTGATGAACTCTGGGGATAAGATAATATCTGACAAATAAAAAAAAAGGTTAGCACCCTCTTTGACAAAGGGCAATAACTCTACAGAAGAAATATTGACAAAACTAGCAACTGCCATCAAATAGATAGTTGATGGTTGAAACTACATATTCTGATTCTTTGATACAAAACAGAACATGAGGATGTATCAGGCAGCAACTGCAATGTTTTTCACCACCGAGCTTGGTTTGACAATCAATGATTTTACTTAGATTGCAACAGTATGGGAAAAAAAAAGAATTAAAAAATCACAGACAGACAATTTGGCACCTCATTCAGACACAACTCTCAAAAAAGGTCAGATCAAAATCCCTGGTACATTACAGACATCTTTTTATATTCAATAGATATATTTATTATAATAAGTGGTTATGTAAACTTATTGGTATGTAATATTCAGCTATTGAGTGTGTTTGTAATACAATTGTCTACAGTGTTACTATCATATGCCCTGAGACTATATCATCTTCACAATATCAAGCTATTAGAAACTGTGTCTTATACCTTGACTGCAATAGCCACCTTTATTGTATCACAGAAGTTTGATTGGATTGTACCCAAGCGAATACAGTCAATCAAAGCCCTTGATTCCATGTGCAGTTACATGCTGAATCAAAATAAACTCAACTATGGCCTTAGCATAATAAATCTTTTCAAGGTTCAATGATAGGTTTGGTTAGAAATTGATTTAGGATGAAGAGAAGTTGATATTCTCTATAACACTCTTTATAAAAGTAGCATTTGAAGAACTTAATGGACTAACAGATATCATAAACCAAGAATTATACAACTGAGTACCATTCCAACACTACTATAAATAACTATGGTAAGCAGGGATATCGATGCAAGGGCATGCCGACCCTTCCAGAACACCTGATGCCAATTGATAATTGGGTGTGTTGGCACTATTTCCAGAGACTCCACAAAAGTTACAAAGTTATTTTTGTACAATTTAAACATAAGTTAATCAGTAATCAATATGACATCTAATCAACCATTCTAAATACACTCTTTATTTTTAACCTTCTTTTCTCTTATTTAAATGACATACATCAGTTTTTCTGGTTTAATATTATCCAAAATAACTTACCTGTTTCCATGGTAACACTAATTACAGGAATATTCATTTGTATGCTATCATTGTATTCTATCTGAAAATATATGATTCTAAAAAATTAGAATTTTGAAAAAGCTGAAGCACTAAAGGGCAAAAGTGAAAAAAATAAATAAATGAAAAGAAAGAAACAGCTGAGTCTTGTCCTATCCTATAATATTTATAAAATATTGCAGTAGAGATGCAAATCAAAAATTATCATTGGCAAAAAGAATGAATGAATGAATGAATGAATGGAGGAGAAAGAATGAAAAGCTAGCTAAGAAATTGGAGTTTTAAGGCAAATGAATGGGCAAATAAATGAGAGAGAATGAATGAACAAATAAACAAACAAGGAAACAATCATCTACTGGCCTACAAAAAAAAATACATTAAATGATAACAAAAATTTGAAGTCTGTTAATAAGGAAGGGACTGGGGAGTGGGAGGGTGATTATTTTAATATTTCCCAGTACAGATTAACTTATGTCAGATCATGTACACCTTCTATTATAGTGAATATTATTGTTACCTATAATGGTCATTTAATAGTTGGTCTATATCAATAACTACTGTATACTATTATTGTCTTTATCATTTAAATACTTCTCACTTGTTTCATAATACATACACTCAGTATTATTAATAGTGAGAGCGCTAACTAATCATAGACTAAGCAATAAAATAGCCAAAAGGTTTTATTAGTTTTTGATAATATTGATCAAAGTCAGAGGCGGATTAACCTATTCGGCCCATGACAAATTTTTTTAACAGTAAAAATCATCAAACAGTTAATAAATTTCCGCAGGCCCATCGTAAATTGTCCTACTAGGAGCATGATGTGTGGGAATCAACTGAATTGTTTAAGCCTAATGGTGATGAATGCCAATATCGTGTATACGATTGATGCTGATGAGCTGATTGATCTGTTCCTGAAAAAAAAAGATCACCAACTTCCTACCATAAAATTGTAATCACACCATGCCCATTCCCTAAAATGAGAAATTAGGCCCTCTACCGTTCGTTTGCCTACAGCCCAACAAGTCCAAATCGGCCACTGATCAAAGTCAAAAACCAAATCATAACCAAAACTAGACATAATGGACCACATTTTTAACTATCTAGATTTAATGTAGTATTGATAAAAATACACAGAAAGCTGGCTAGAGGTTGGCAAATCTGAAGGTATTACCTTAACATGTGCCAGCAAGGTTTGAACCCTGGAGCTTTAGGTTAGCTTGCAATAGTCTTTAATGTTCAGAGAAAATGAGAAGCTTTCATTTTGAAATGTAACGAAAACTTTTAACATCTTCAAAATAATTCAAGATATGCATATTCAGTTATATTTTCACCGTCTTGCATATCTTATATCAGATTATTCAATTTCTAAGAATACAGTTGTTATCAGTAACATGATAAAGACAAGACAATCTTGTTGATTTTTTTACTTAACTAACAGATTCAGTTTCACTAACAATGTACAACCTTTCACAGACTCAGGTGCAGTGTCTGAATGAAAGGACAACTTTACAATTTATGTATATTTGGGGCATGTGATCTAGTCTACATATTTCATTTAGCAGCTGATAAAGCTTCATTTCAGCAATCCATATCACTTTTCAGAATGGAGGTATTAAAATAGAACCTGAAACATGTAATTGAATACTATTTTAACAGTGGTATTTCTATATTTCGCTCTACAATTGATGTCTTGAGCACTATTCTAACAGTGGTATTTCTATATCGCTTTACAATTGATGTCTTGAGCACTATTTTAACAGTTGTATTTCTATGTCACTCTACAATTGATGTATTGAGCACTATTTCAACAGTGGTATTTCTATATCGCTTTACAATTGATGTCTTGAGCACTATTTTAACAGTTGTATTTCTATATCACTCTACAATTGATGTATTGAGCACTATTTTAACAGTTGTATTTCTATATCACTCTACAATTGATGTATTGAGCACTATTTTAACAGTTGTATTTCTATATCACTCTACAATTAATGTATTGAGCACTATTTTAACAGTGGTATTTCTATATCGCTTTACAATTGATGTCTTGAGCACTATTTTAACAGTGGTATTTCTAAATCGCTCTACAATTGATGTATTGAGCACTATTTTAACAGTTGTATTTCTATATCACTCTACAATTGATGTATTGAGCACTATTTTAACAATGAAAATATTGTGTTAATAACTGTTGACGTCATCTTGCAGTGTAAATGAATATGTGGTTTGAAATGAAATATGGCTTTTATGGTTTCAGGACATTTATTAAAATTATCCCAATGAATCAATAAATCAGCTATATTTGCATCAAATCAAACAAAAACAAAAATAAACTGCTCACTTCCAAGTGATTTATTTTACTAGAATAAGCTATATATACTATTGGAACTAAACAATGTTTCTACACCACCATTCTATCAGTGGTTACTATTTAGAGGACTTTACCCTGTAAATAACACATCTTCAAATACCATATCTTGAACACATTTTCTTAACACAAATATCACTGCTTTACAAAAATATTAGTTCATTACTGTGATTTTCAAAACAAATTCATCAAAATCACTGTTCATGAAGCATAATATTTCGAAGTTTTTTTAAAACATCAAGATTTTTTCAGTTTTATTGCTGTTAAGTTATTGGTTGATTGATTACATTAAGTGTCCAAAGGGAGGTAAACAAGTATAATCAAGTAGTTGTCGTATAAAACAGTCTAAATGTAATAAAACAGGGAAAGTTTGAAATGAAGTGGGGCGTGATGTTCTAAACCTGAATATTTTATGTTTGTTTTATTCTTAAGATGGTTGTTTATCTTAAAACAATCACAAAATCATAAATAACTGAATATGTCATGTAGGTGGGCTAGGTTTATAGTCACTTAATGACTACTGGTCTGCATCTTAGTCATCTAATGAAATGCTATGGGTTTCACTTCTAAGTCTTTGTTAATCAGTGGACTTACCTGGTGTCAAATCTAAACGACAGAATCCCTCTATAATCCAATATGTCCATAAAACTAAGTAATAATCCTTTAAACAAAGTAGTTTAGAAGTGTTTTTCAATAATTACTGAGTTTAATGGATATATCGTCTTATCTAGAGATTCTATTTGTACACATGGAACCTGTTTTGTCCAACTGATGAATATATTCACAAGTTTGAGACTTTATTTTAAGACCATTCTAAGAGTTAGTATTACTTTCAAATGTTCAAACTGTCAAAGGATTGTTGACATGCAATAACTTTGATCCACACTTGAACCAATACATTGATTGGATACTTTGACATCACATCCTTGACCCTTAAAAAATTACATAAGGAACCATTTCCAACTTGAAGTGGCCCTGAAAATCAAGGAACTTTCTGAGACAGTTCTGGTCCTGGTAAGTTGATAGAATTAAAACTATAATTCAAAATAATTACAGATTTATCTCTGGTGATCAGATGTTCTATTGGAATAATAGGAACTAAAATTTCATATAAGAATTTGGAATATGCAAAGAGATGCTGTCAGAAGGCCAAGGTTTTGGCCTTCACCCCATTGAAAATGCAGTGCAGAAAGACGCTATAAGCAGACTGCCAACCCCACCCCTGAACCTTCACTGAGGCACCGCGGCCCCTAAAAACCTATTTGGAATGTGAAATAAAAGCTATAAGTAATCCTGTACAAAAACCTACAAGAGAACCTATTTTGGATAAAATTGTCTGTACATCTTCTACTACACAATAAAAATCACATCATTTGTATACAAAGTATAATAAATGTCGGTCAATGATTTAAATATCAATAAAAATCACAGTAGAAATTGATGAATGTCTCCTAAAATAAATCATCTTTACTTTCACTTTATTTGACCTCAACACAAAATATGTCATTCGCACTCAACCCCTCAACAGCTCTTCCAACCCTTCTGCAGTTTCTATTAAACCACAGCTTAGTTTGTGCCACCTGTGTGATGCAAAAATTAGGCCTGGAGTTTTCTTTACAAGTGAATGAAAATTGCACATTCAATAGGCCAAATATATTCCTAGGGACAAAATTGTAAAGAATTTGAAATCTATTAGAGAACACAAAACACCATTAAAATGTTCAAAACTTTTTTATAAAACTGTTGAACCCTTTTTTAAAGTTGACATCTTGTTGAGATGTTTACAATCATAACCTTGTACTTTCATGTCATAGTTGAAAAATGAGAGTTCCAAACTGTCTGACTTGAATTGAAATTATTTATAAGCAAATTTGTCAAAGTAATTTTCATTTTTGATTATCATATGAAATTTTAATTCACATTTTACAACTTCATATAGGCCGCTTGTAGACTTGACTATTGAACTTAAAACTGGAGAATTTAGACAACATCCTGATAGAAGGCATTTTCAACATCTAAGCCAAATTTTCAGAAAAATCAGGTTGTAAGAAAGTACCTTTTCATACCTTGTACATCAATTTCAAAGTATTCAAAATGCTAACATCATCAAATTTTTGAATACCATCTAAACAAGAATTAAATTATCAAAAATATATTTATGGTTAATTACCTCTGGTATATATTATGACCATTTCAGTAAAATTTGATCCATAATAGAAAAATATGTCAGATATTTGATTCAAGTCTATTTAGTAGATACCATTCAATTCATATTCAATAGAAGTCAATCATTTCAACTTAAAAAGTCAAAGAAGGCAAAGGATATGTCTTCTTAGAAATCATTTCATCTGCAACAATGAATTGAGGTCAAAAGTAATCTGAATTTGGGCTAAAATAACCTGCCCTCTTTTAGACTTACTTCAAAAAGTAAGCCCTTTTAAAGAGACAGATTCCCCATCTGTTTGACCAATCTTACCTTAGTCTCAGGAATAGGAATTTTTAGCTAAACTAATCAGTAACAGTGTGTCCAGAATTATCCACGTTTGAAAAATTCTTAGTTTGAGGTATTTTTGAAGAAATTATTTATTTTTCATACACTTTAGTGCCTCTGAAAACTATTTACATCAATTTATGAACCAAATCATCCCCCCAAAACGGCGAAACTGTCCCTTTAAAAATATGTGTTGATATATAACAGCTTGATGTATATAGAGGCAGCTGTCCCTCCAACTTTAAATTTTGTACCATGTGATTCTTAGCTTCAATGGGACCTAGGCAGTCTCCACAACTGAATTAATTTCCAACCATGATGTAGAAAAATAGTTTGATATAATAAGGTAATAACTTAAAATATCTTGAGAAAATGCTACTTACATGCTGCTATGACAATTTTGGTGAATAAACTCTATCCAGTGAACTCAGGAAATTTTCCAGAAATCTAGTCTGACCTATTATAACAATTTCAGAACACCTGCTGGACATGGAACATTTTAGGCCAGTAATTTCAGAGGAAATTTTCTTTAATCCAGTAGGTAGAGCAATAAAAACATGGATATAGGTCATTATCTGTTTATAGTTCATTATTCAAGGCCCAATAATTTAATAGACTGAAATTAGGTCTCATCTTTTTTTTTATTAGGTCACATTTTCATCTGAATCATAGAAATTTTGTGTCTTGCTTACTCTTTCCACCCCAAAATGGTAGCTCAGCAGTATCAGCACTCGCTTATAATCCTGGAGGACAAGGTAAAATAACTGAATGGGTCAAGATAGTACAATCAGATTTTTTAACCCAGTCACTCTGTCAATGATGCAGGTTGGAGAAGCTGTCATGAAAACAATGTTGAATGCAGAAAAAAAGCCAAGATCTTATCTGGTACTTGTTCTATGTTTTTTTCATATCCTTTGACAGTTGGAAATCAGAATGAGGCTGGTTAATGCTGCTGTCCTAGAAAAACTTTCCTCACTGCACACTGCAGAACGACTCATTTCATTTTCATAGGGTGTTTCATGCTTTAATATTTTAGTTGACACTTGTCAGTCGTCAGCTTAGGATAAGCAACTTTTAACAAGAAGATATATTAAAATAGATATAGGTAAAGAAGCAATTTACCTAAGGATCCACTTTTCTTGTACTGCTTTAACATGATTCTACTAATTTGTACAGCATTGACCACAATTGTGAAATTATTTACCTATTACTTGTTATAAACTGTATGAAAGTTAATAAGTTGTCTTCCCTACAATTATTGTCAGTTTATCTGTTTGTTCTCTCATCTATAAATCAATTCAAAATTATCAAGTGCTTCCTTCCTGTCAAAATGAGGTTAATAACCAGGAATATGGCAATATCAACTTTCACTTATGTGAAACAAAAAGGCCAAAAGATAATTTTGCTGCTGCTGTGTTGCTGTTTTGACAGCCATGCACTGACTGCACATCTTCATTTGCCAAGAAGACAAAAAAATATTAGGTCATTTCTAGTTAATTTTGAGCAATAGTGTCCAGTAATAACCAATACTCTGAAATTAATATGGTCACTCACTGAATTAAACATTTCTTATTATTTCACTAAATGTTTAAATACATGGTTCTATTTGTCTTAAAATGTTAAAATGTCTTCAGATCTAAATACATTCCACATTCGAAATTCTTATATATAAATATATTTACAATAATAAAATATTTACACTGTTAAAATAGTGTTAAATACAATTGTAGAGTGAAAAAGAAATGCAACTGTTAAAATAGTTCTCAATATATTAATTATAGAGCAACAAATACAACTGTTTAAATAGTTCTCAATATATTAATTATAGAGCGATATAGAAATACCACTGTTAAAATAGTGCTCAATACATCAATAATTATTGTAGAGCATAAAGAAATATTAACTTAAAGTTCTGTTTTAATTTTTTTATTTCTACATGAAATTTATCCTCTAATAATACTACCATCTAATAAACAGAAAATTATAAAGAGTTCCACATTCAAATGTAGAAATTATTTGTATCAAATCACTGTAAGACTTCGAATTTTTCAAAAATACAATTCACTTTCCAAGAAAATAAATAATCAACTCACCTCACAAGGAAGAATGTCGGGTAAAAAACAGTAAACATCACAATAAACACATGGACATAAGATATCTTATCAATACATCTTTATATATACTAAACATTACCTGGGCGTTATTCGCCATATATCACAGTCTACTAGGGCATTATTGTTGATAGAGCCCAGTGGCGGTATCTTTGTAGTGAGTATATAAATACCGGTAAAATGAAAATAAAATTCTCGTTGCCTGTTGACATGTATTAAGATATTATTCTCTAACAATGCAGTATCTAGCTGTACAATGCGGTGTAAATATTAATTAGTACTTAACAAGCATCTTTTAATTGATAACTTACCCTTAAATATCGTAAATATCTGTTATTTCCCGAATGAAGTTTAAAAAGATGAACTTTTCCTACCGGATATGGAGGCAAGAAACCGTGACGTCACACCCTTTCTCCGCCCCAATGCTTTTGATGGTCTTTATTAATTGTTTAAAGCGACTTTTGTATCATCAACTAAAAATAACATCTTTCACATCGGGACAATTATCCTGTTACATAGTCTTATTACAATTTAATCCATTGACATAAACGTTTTTCAACTTTTTCAAGTATATTGCTCTTCTGATAGGCCTATGCCATTATAAAACATAGCTATATAATTAACAATATCATAATCAATTATATTTATCATGCCCTTTAAATGTATATTATTTCTCTATTAAATATTTATGTCAATAATTTCGTCATACGTCACGGTTTTTAAAAGAATTTAATTACAAATATTATTTTGAAAAGATACCACGCTGTCCGTAGTTGCGTCGGTGCTGACGAAATTTGAAGTCTGCAATACCAACACAGTGGCCGAAATGGGGGGGGGGCGGGCAAACCCACCCCTTCCCCCATCCTTGCAGCCCCTAAAGCATGTTTTTCGGGCAAAAATCTCATAACTAGGTAAGAAATTCGGGCAATCTCAGATATTATGCCCCCTTTTGGACGCAAATCCGGCTCCGACACTGCACGAACACATTTTTAATATTGATATGATCATTTGGAAATTGGTATTCGTTACGATCATAAATAGCAAGCACTAAAGTTGGAACACCACATACGAAATAGCATGCCCAACAACCCGCGGACTGTACCAGTAGTTGGTAGTTTGCTGTGGTCAGAATGGAATGGGAATCACTATTGAATTGCAAGAGGACAGTTTGCCAACACAAAAATGCCATTTCCCGTTTTAATACACGCACACGTAGTCACTCATATTACCCAATTCAGCTGAACCTCCGGCTAAAACCAGACAATGCCACTTTAACTTTATCAACTACAATCTATCAATATCAAGTGATCAATAACAGCTAGATCAATATTTATCTTACTCAGATTTCTACAACCATTCTTAATTAATTGCTATAATTTGGTTATAAATTGTTTATAATTATCATTTGTTTATTTGATTGTTTGTGGATACTGCATTGCTGGTGGATGGTGTTATACAGCCTCTAGAGGCGATTCGAGCATTTAATTAGATCCGCCGTAGTCAACCTGAACGATAATTCTATTGCGAGATACACCGATTACCAGCATTTGTAATATTTTTTATTTAACTCGTGTACAATTTTCATTGTTGATCCTATGTTTTTGTTTTTATTTAGAAACATTGATCAAACCTATATAGTACGTTTCTGGGACAATACGGTTTCTATAACAGGGATCTGTGGATTTGGCTAATTGTTGAGTAGCATCAGGTGTTCCGATGGAGTTTAGATGATAGAAGACTTCTTCAAGACGATCCCCTGCTATGTGATCAAGCAGAGATAGCAAGGTTGAAAAGTTGAAACTTTCTAAAGCCGATTTCAAAATATTGACCTTGAAAAGTGACAGTAAATCGACCAAGTTTGATTTGTAATTAGACGTGACAATAGTTGAATGGATAATTTATTGATTTGGGGATTTCCATGTCAATAATATGCAGTGTAGAAGTGTGACTTGGATTAAGGGTAATCCGCTACGACCATTTAAATATCACAGCACCAGACGACAATTTTGACCTTTTGACCTTCAAACTTTTCATTTTCAAATTGCTGATTTAGTAACAATCACTTGTAAATTTGTCAATCATTGTGTATGTCCTTGAAATTCTGTCATAAAATGGAGCTCAAGAGATTTAGGGGTCTCATTCCCTGTTGACCGTTTGGCCCCCAATTTCAAATTTTATAGCAATCACTTGTGAAATATTTTATCATTCTTCCATTTACATATTACAAAAACCTAATGCCTTGTTGGCCGATTGACCCCAAATTCCCCCAATATACACAGGAAACGGTAACATTGTGATGTGATGATATTTAGATGTATTCATATATTCTTGAAAGCTAAAAGCATGCCCATAAATATAGGCTATACATACTGGATATGGGAATCTGCCTTTGTCATAGTGATCGACTGAACTCGATCTTTCCTATAGAATATTGAAAATGATTACAATGTTATATGATATTTTTCAGTTTTTCTTTTAATTTTGAAATCGTTCTGTCATTTCTAAACAAATTTCCAGTTCATACCCTGGTGACTGATTGACCCACCCCAGCCAATTCAAAGGAATGAAGAGGCTTAACATACAATACTGCACCAGTTACCTATACTGATGGGTATTTTGAATATTAGGCCTGGACTTTTCTGCTGGGGTTATTCTTTGGTGTACTACGAACCCCAGTCTCCCCTCAAAAAGTTCTGAGGACGTAACATGTTTATGAAAATATTTTTAGAAATTCAGACTGAAAACGATGAACAAACACGCACTTTAAAATTAAATCCCTACACGTTATGCCAGGCAGGTGTAAAATTATTTAAAAAATTTTACTTCATCAACTATGTCGTGTTTGGAATGTATGCTCTCAGATATCAAGAACAAGTAGATTTCGATGTAAAAGAAGTTACCCGGTAGGGTCCATAATATTATGCTGACATAATATGCGATTAAGAATTTGCATAAAATAGTCTTTCTGCAGAATTTCAGATATTCTAGCTATCTTAATTACCTTCACAATCATGCCAGGACTGCATAAACTTTATTTTTTTCATTTGGTCAAACTCATTGGTCCATAAAAAAACTTCTATATCTATGTATAACCGTGCAATATGATCCGTTAATAAACCGATGATACATATTCTGAGTATGCCCTTCAGAGATGGTTATTTAAAAAGAAATAAAAGTAACATCATAAAAAATATCCCAAAAAAATATTTAAGGTTAATTCTTTTTCTTATTAACAACGTTTCATTCATCAGGCGAATAAGATTAAGAGTTCTAGTTTCTCCTATATACCCTCTTTAATACCATTCAATATTCAAATAATATCTTTATATTCATTACAATAGAAATAGTAAATTCCTCTGTAATGTTAATAAACAGATCTGACAAGGGTAAACACTTGAAAATAGTCCTGGCTAATTCTCCGAGTATATCTTCTATTGAATGAGATCCTTATAGGTATATGGTCTATTAACATCCATTGATATCACAGGAGCCGAATTTCAAAACATACTCATTTATATTTTGAAAACAACTAAAAGGAATTTAATATGTGTGTATATTATTAATGGTAGAGCCATTCTCAAGAATGCTTTTCAAATGGTATATTTTATTCGATTTTCAAAAATATTTGTCTTGACGGCGTTTCCGTTGATGTCTATGGGCTTGGTATAAGGGCATCCACAGAAGACTTCGTGATACCCCAACTCATATTGGATTCTTAATAGCGAACCGGTACCTAACCTAATATATGGAACGGTAGCATTTTTAAAGCAGTTTGAAAAACATGATTGATTTTTGTCAAACTACCTTTTCGATTACAGGGCGTCCCATCGTATTCCAGATCAGAACCTTGGTGTTTGTTTTGAACATGCCGTTGTTCTTAGCTCTGGCACAAAACATGTCAATTGCTAACGATAATTTCGTAAGCACCTGTACTGACGAGAGTCTTGTACAAGGGTCACGAAAGTTGACAATCAGGTCGCCGATCCTTCAGAAATACTTGTCCTTTTTGTGTATTTTTATGTTTTCTCAGAGATTGGATCATTGAAGTGTAACTGTTTTGACTACCGAGATATGATATTAAACTACTGTTAACTAGAGGTGTGCGATCAGTTTCAAATTAGTGTACATGTAGTTTGTCCATCTTGGCGAATCTTAAGACTCCTTGTTGCTGATTGGCTTTTCTTTGCATTCCATTAGACAGAAACAACCGAGAATATCATTGGTAGTTAGACCAATTGGCAAAGTTGATAATTAAAAACACTATACTATTGACAATTGTTAATGATGTACCCTTAGAGAGTGTAACAAGCACGTCTTGTTGTTTGGAATCAGTGGTTTACGAGTAAAGTCAACAATTTCTGCAAGTTTTCCCCTAGCCTCAAAATACATAAAGCATGCGATGTAATCTTTTCAATAATATTCAATAACTATATAATACAACCATGTGCAAAGCGACCCAAAATAAACAGAAATGGTGATGGTGTCATTAAGTAACAAAAACGCCATGCTGCATGTATGAAAAGGGCAATAATCATAAAGCGATTGCACTCCTCTACCCTATCATTTCTAAGAGTAATCATTTCCAAATTCATCAAACAAAACCAACACCATAAACAGTCCTATTTTAGTTAATTGACTTATCCCCTCTATAGCTTATAGCTACATAACAAGATTAGTTAATCTCCTTGTACAAGATTAGCCGTGGTGTATGATAGGATTACCAAATCACGCGTCATTAACAACCGTATTTTCAATGGAAACAGATTTTACTTCTTGTAGATTCGTGAAAGAGATCAGAACTTTCGATCTTCGTGAAAAAACTTTTGATGGATTTTTGAACATTTAGTGAAAATAGACATTTTTTCTTGATTTGGATATGAACAAAGGCAAAATCTGATAGGAAGTGACGTATATAATAAAAAGCATGGATATATTATAGCTAAAGTGGGGAAAACGATTTCTTTGTGGAATTTGTAGATAAAACCAAAACTTTACTGAATTTTGTTTGTGAAGGCTCATGTCTGAAACGCAGACTTCGAAATGGGAAGCGGTGTTTCAAAAACGGTAAGGATTATACTTTTGTAAGTTCCACTGGATGCATGCCAGGTTCGACCAGAAAAGTTAGCTTTTCTCGAACTTCGTTAATTTGTGATAAATTTTATCGGGAGCAATTCTATCAAGTTAAAAATAAAGGCAAATAACTTTACAAAATTATGAAAACTACAGACTACAAATGACACTCGTTTAGACTCTTCAGAAGTGTTAATCAGCATTAAATCAGTACCAGAGCCAGGTTTTGATAAGTATTTGAAATCGTGCCCTTCTTTCTTTTTATTCAGGTACCTTCGCAGAGTATCATAGCTACCTACCAAATAGAACCGCATTTTATCTTTTCTGCTGCACATGCAAGTTATTCCGAAAATGAAAAAGTCTTTGAGCTTATTCCTCCACCAAAGCAACAGTTTTCCAGTAAAACAGCCATATTTAAAGAGTTGGACTATAAGGCTGTTGATGACAAAGCATCGAAGGTATGTTAAACATTAATCATATAACTCCGTCGATAGGATCAAATTGTTCAACAAAATGACCAAATGCGTTAGACCAATGGTATCTGACCGAAACATCTGCCTCTATTCCAAGCTCTAATAGCTATATTGAAAGTTGTGGAATGGTCAATAACTGTCAAAATACCTATCAAGCATTTCTATGTGTAACTATTCCTGCTTAACTATATTGTACCATATAAACAATATAAACATTATATTGTACCACTTGACAATGCAGTATTAAACTTTACATGGATGTAAAAGATGAACCTTGTTTCCTCCCCCAAAACCTAGTGGATCATTGCCACAACATCTATAATGCTAAGTAGCCTATATTTTAAGGTGTATCCTGTTTACACATGGTCACGATAATCAAGTGTTATTTCCATTCCAGGCACCAGCCTATCTGCTGGATAGACCCTATGAGGAACTGGTTAAGTATTTAACTGGAGATTTAGACAATACTCTAGCCTTAGTCAGGGCTCTGTATCGCTGGATCACTGCTCAGCCAGTCGACATGATGCTAGCACCCAGAAATAAACCAAGTACCAATAAACCAATCTACCACATCTGGGCGATCAAGAACAGCGAGGGCAACTATTCTCAGTGGTTCTCCAAGTTATGTCGGTACGTTTTAATTCTTATGTGCCTTTTTCTTTAACATAACAGCCTATTAAATTTCAAACAAGATTCAATGTCCACATTCATAACATTCCACACACTTCTTTTCCAGAGCAGCAAAAATACCCTGTGTTATCATCCATGGTCGTTTAAAAGGATCATCATATCAGGTTGGACAATCTGTGTTCGAGGATGAACACTACGGAGAATGGAATGCGGTGCTGATCGATGGAGTCTGGAGATTTGTGGATGCCTATTGGGGAGCATGTGCTGCTATCGAGGAACAAATCGATGAGGTAGAAGAAGATGAAGATGGATTCTTAGTGAAGCAGATGGTTATCCCGAAAGAAGATCCGAAGCAGCCCAATATTATCCATGTCTCTGAGGCTCCTCAATCCAAAGACAATACAGTACGTCTGCTCATAGACAACACAGTAAAAACTCCGAGAGATGAAGTTAAAAGTCAAAATCGTCTAGAATCCAGATCTAGTTCACACAAAACATTAACTTATACTTGTGATGAAAATTACTTCCTTACGGATCCGTCCGAGATGATCTACTCCCATTATCCGGAAGTGCCTGAATGGCAGCTATTACAGTATCCATGGACGATCAACAAATTTGAATCTTGTGCCAATACGAAAGATCGTTTTTTTGAACTCGGGATGTCTCTAGATTCCCACAAAAAGTGTGTGATTGATTCTAAATCTGGTGACCTTGAGGTGCTGCTCGGGGTTCCCCCGCAAGATGGCCTGCATTATAAATTCCAGTTCATTCTGTACAAGTTGGACAGCAACAATCGCGTAACACCTCAATACAACCGAAATGTGTTCATGCACCGGCCGATAGAGAAGTCTCTAAGCTTGAATGTCCGAGCACCGATAGCCGGTGTTTATCGTCTTGAACTTGTAGGTCGTGATGTCCGAATTATTAGACCAAACTATGATTACGACTGGATAATCACATATAAAATCAATTTCGAAAGGGGTAGTGATAACAGACAGATATTCCCCGATCATCCAGACAGCGGATGGGGTCCTGCGTCACACACTCATAAAATCGGACTTATACCAATTAGTAACAAAACAGGCGAGGTTCGGACAACCACAACAGGCGATGCACAAATCTCTTTCAAAATGGAGAACACAGAAAAGTTCGAGGACGCCATAATTACCAGTCGTTTGTTTGATTCCATTGGCATGGAAATTCCCAATACAGTAGTCTACAGGCTGGAGGATGAGAAACTTTTCTTCAATGTGAAAACTCCACGCAAGGGAGAATATTCTTGGAGACTTTATTTAGAAATGGAGGATGGAAGTAAAGAAAATTTCTGTAATTATTACGTTATATCAAATCAGAGACATGGAAACGAAATTTTCCCAGACGAACTTAATCAAAGAATTGGCAAAAGGAAGGAATGTGATCGCGTGAAACTTAAACCAATATCTTACCCATCAGCAGTGATCGCAACAGATTCTAAAGAAATTGTGCTAATGTTCGATTATAAGTCCGGAGAACAATTATATCATAGCTTTGTCTCCAATGAGAAATTCGATGCTATTCATTGTTTTGAGGACAGGAAGGAGGGCGAGACTGTGACCTACACACTGACCTTCCCTAAATCAGGCGTATTTGGATTCAAACTAGGAGTTAAAAATTCCGAAATGGAGATGATTGACCCCATCTTTGATTATGCCATCACTTATAGTTCTGGTGTTCCTGTTGAGCTTGTTCCGATATCGGTTTTATCTATCCATTCTGAAGGTAAAAACTTTGTTACATAAAAAGAATTATATCAAACCAGAACAATATAGATCTTTCTATCCAAATATTTGAATGTAGAATTCGTTGCTTAAGTCGTCCGGTAGGACTTTTTTCAAATACACGTAAGTCCTCCTTTCTGCACATATGGTTATTGGTCACTTTTGTTCACTACGAGTCAAGAGGCATATCGATTTTGTTCTTCTTCATGGAGGCAGCAAAAATTAATCTTCATATACATTTCAGAAAGTGAAGAGGAAATATTGAGGAGAGCTGTAGTAATCGCAGTAGATGCTCATGATGAAGATCAGCTGGAGATGATAGGTAACAAGCTAAAGAAGAAGAAAGACGAGGCTTGGGCTCAATCTTTATTGCTCATAGTGAACAATGAGCTTGATATTATTCGTACTGCAAACAGTAAGTAAATATCTTTCAACTACTGATAAACCACTTTCTGGGACTCATTTTAACAGTCAGGCGAACTATGAAAGACTTAACTATACTGACCTTGCACTTATTTGTTAAGGATACTAAGGACCTTTCATTAATTTGTAGACGACACTCAAGACCTTTCATTCATTTGTTGATGATTCTAAAGACCTTCTAGTAGTTTGTTGACTATACTCAAAGTGCTAATCAATTGTGAGCGCTAATCAATTGAGAGCGATACTCGGGACCTTTCATTCATTTATTGACGATACCCGGGACCTTTTATTCATTTGTTGACGATTCTCAAGACCTTAGTTACATAATGTTGATCATACTCAGGACCTTTCATTCATTTGTGGACGATACTCAAGACCTTTGCTACATTTACGACGATCCTCGGGACCTATCATTCATATTGAAGATACTCAGGACCTTTCATGCATTTGTTGACGATACTCAAGATCTTTCATTCATATAATGACGATACTAAGGACCTTTCATTCATTTTTTGACGACAGTCGGGTCCTTTCATTCATGTTTACTATAAAAAGGACCTTTCCATGTGTTTTTTTTTATAGGATTAGTTGAGGCATTGAACTTTAGACATATAGAGAGAACGAGAGATGTTTTAAGATACATTAGCGAAAAGAACTATACCAAACGAATGAAAGATGAAGTGAAAGCAGCTAAAAGATTCCTGGCTCGGCATGACCATATTATTGGATTACTACATGCTGTTCTGGATTTAGATAATAACACCGTATCTGAAATCAAAGCTTATTCTCATCCACCAGAAATTGTCCACAGAGTCATCATGGCGACTTTATTGCTTCTCGGCTATTATGAAGACGAAACATCGGTAAGTAATAACCATACGACGCATGATCTTAGACGACTGAAAATTACTTAATGGTGCTGATTACAGGGTTATGGTCACGTTGTTGTTAGATACATTCAAGCTAAGAGGGCCAGATTGAATGACGGCTTTAATTCTATGATTGTAATATTGTTGTTACAGAACTGGAACAGAGTACAGCACATAATGGGTAAAACTGGATCAGAATCAATAAAACGTCTGATTCAAGCATTTGATATAAACTCATTACAACTCGATGTTGCTGTTGGTGCCAAGAAAATGTTAGGGGAAATAACTCTAAACGATGTCCGAATTAAAAGCGCAGGGGCTGCTGCATTCTACGTTTGGGTAAGGAAGTGTTGTTTTTTATTTAACATATTCACAGTTATACAAGGTTACAGAACACCAGAGATCACCTCATTGAAATTGAGTTGGTCAACTTGTCATTCCGTCAGTTTTCAGTTTGTTAAACGGAACAGTAATGCAATTAAAGTATACAATTATTATTCCAGACTAAAGGAGTTGTAACAGAAACTGAGACTCGACATCGAGAAGAAATGGAACAGACACTGCCGAGAACCAGGAAGAAAAGAGCAAAGAAGCGAATGAGGAAGGAGAAAACCAATCTTGATATTACTAGAACTTTATACGCTTGATTTTAAAACTTTACAAGTCCTACATTGTTTTTGTGTGTATATTATATGTTTTAACTTATATAGTTAATTATCAAAACACAAATTTAGAATATTCTTTATTGATTGTTTTCTCCTGATGGAAGGTTGAACTGGACAGAACAACTCGTCTCGTCTCTTTTAGTTTACTTGTAAGCTTAGACCGAAACATCTGTCTCTATTCCAGCCTCTGATAGCTATTCAGACAGCAACTCCAGAGGCTATTTCGGACTGCCGCTAGCCATGATATTCAGGTAGATATTTGGACAGTGTAGTCAACTGGATGATATACAGGTAGATATTTGGACAGTAGTCGACTGGAGTAGGCTGGAGTAGAGTAGGAGTAGAGTAAGAAAAACTAGGCCGTTTTGGGGGGATTTTACACATCTCTGAAGGAGCTTGTTTTAAAAGAACATATTAAAATTAAATAGCCTTTACGATGGCTGTAGACTAGAGTGTTATGCATCACAGTTACTTTCGTGTTGTTAGTATCACTTGACCTTGTGACCTTTTGAAGTTTTGGTTGTGCAAGCAGTCTCAAAAGGCCGACGAAAGATGAGTTTTGTTAGAATTATAGAATATATCTGGGTTTTTAGGATCCGATTTAAGTAAATAGGTCCGCACCTTCGGTGAAAATCACCACAAACAAGGTGAATATTTTTGTGAGAGCCATCACCCCTTTTCTTGTAGTCGACTCGACTGACTATTGCACGAGCTTCGTATTCACTATGCTTCGAGGAAAGGATTCTCCATTGTTTACATAACAACAACAATCTGGTAAGAAATCTAAATAATAATCTAATACATTCCAATGACAAATTCAGATAAATATATTTTCATTCATTGCAAGCTGTTTCAATTATATACAGGACAGTATTATATTATAATATGTAATGAATTTATTTATCTATTTATCTGTCTAAATTAATGTAACATTGTCATGAAAATCAATCAGATAATATAGTCCGAAACTGTCTCTGGTGATATTTTTGACAGTTATCGGCTGACGATATTCGTCAATAGTACATATCAGAGGATGGCAAAAGTCACGAAAAGGCACCCCTACCACCTACTCCAACCCCAGGGGTTTGTTGTGAACAATTTACAACACCTACCAAACAGGTCGTTTTTCATATAAAATCAATCAAAATAAGGGCTGTGACCTGCAACTCGAGATACGACCAACACATTTACTCTCTGACTAAAATCTGAATTGAAGTTTGGCAATCATTTCCATATGAATTGAACTATCAATTACAAAATACTACTGAGAGTATTACATTGTCTTTGGGTTGATGAAAATGTCAACCACTCGAAAAGTTATTGCAAGTAAACATGATTTTACAGAGGTGAATTTTCAGTCGGAAAAGTTGGTCATTTTCACTTGAATTTTCTGGGAGGTAAGTGTGTCTATTTCAAAAGTAAAATCATTGAACCTGATATTTCTATGGACCCGAAGACATTACAAGACAAATGGCATAAAGTAGAAAATTATATCTTGAATATTTATGAAATGAAAAAAAAAATTCAATTCAAAGCTCAATGTAGTCAGACAGTAAGTCTCAATGTACATAGGCTTTTGGTTTTTCTGTAGTAGATTTGTTTTTAATTTACAATTGGAACGCAAAAACGCATGTTAACAAAATAAAAATCTGTTTCATAATTAAACTTCTAGTTCTAGACTACAGACCACACTGATAAGAAAATTATCCCCCTTCGACCACATTTCGCTCTTTTAAGTAAAAATAACTGACACTTCGTAAGCAAATCAATGCTTTATTATGGTGCCATTATGGTCGACACAAATTAATTCTTCAAGTCTGTACAAAACATTCTCCCTTAATACGGCAACAACAATTTTCATTCTGTCCAGTATACATGTATAAGCAATTTGTATTCTTTGTACACCAAGTTGCCACCTCTAGTCTCGGGGTAGGTAGAGAAAGAGTGAATTTACCCTACCAAAAATTACCATAGCTCTGATTCAAAATAATCAATTTAATAAAACACCTCTGGATTCAAGATTTTAAATCTTATACATTTTACAATATCTAGACTGGGATGACGGTAAGGAGTACTGCAATTTATATATCAAGACCACACTCATGTCAAGTTATCCCCCTTCGACCACACTTTGGAATTTGATTGACGCTTCTTGGCAATAAACCTTGGATAATTACTGTCAGATCACTATGCCCTTTGAATTACTTTTCACTGACAGAAAGGAATTGATAACCATAGAACGAATGAATGAATGAATGAATGATAATAGGCTATACTTGCGACTATCAAAAATGTACTCATCCTTCAAAACAACTGATAACGCTCTGCGACCATCAGAGGACAGTAATTTGTCGAAATATCTTTCCACTTTAAATCCATATGCGTATTAACAAAATCGCCGAAAGTGATGGGAGAATAATCGGGTCATACAACTGAGAGTAATTTGAGAATCAAAAGGTTTTCAAATACAGCTATTATAGTGAATTAACTCGATTGAAAACAGCATTGCATATTTGTAAGTCAAACATAACAATTCCTTGTAACTTTTAACCTAAAAGACATAGTGCTTACTCTTTGAATTCGTTCCAATACCATCCTTACGGGCAATTAACCTTTTCCGTTTGAACCACGCCCCGTTATCAATAAATTGTGGTTCACATTTCACCCTATCCCAATAACTAAATGGGCGGTGAATTTTAACCAATGAAGCATTTGTCTTCTGGGAGGATACTCCTGTACTCAAATAATATCGTTTAAACCACGCCTCTTATCAATAAATTGATGTTCACCCTATGCAAATTACTTCTTGAAGGCTGTAAATTAGCCAATGAGGTGCATGTACTCAAATAGTATTCACAAATTTTATGTGTGCAATATAAGATAATAGTTTTAGGACATGTCAAGAGTTATTGTGTAACAATGTTTTGAATTGTATTACTATTAAAACATCAACTTCAGGTTAAACCGTCTGCAATCATATATTTTGACCCAATTCTTTTTCTGTTATATTTGGTCAAATTGTATTGACGCTATTGAAATAATTTAAAGATATTTTCATCAAAAACTTATTTTACATTTTCAAAATTGTTAGAATGTTCTTAAGGAGACAATGATGATAAGAAGTATGCAATGAAGGGAATGATATTATTGATATTAATCTCCTTTATAGTATTGTGCTGGATTTCGTTAACTTGACAGGGTAAGCTCACACGACCATTTGACCACAAATTGTATTTGACAATCTTTCCACATGAGTTTACATAACATAGTTTTACATTTATTTTAGCTCTAATGTGATTGTGAGATTTTAACAGGCCAAAATGTCAGACTTTATTTTAGGACAGATGTAGTCAGGTTTTGACGCAAAGTAGTCTCTGACGCCAAATAATGTAACAAGATAAAGAGGGATCGGGCGATAGAGGCAAGAAGCAAAGTAGCCCAGATAAAATAAATGAAACGTGATGACTGCTTCTTCTAACTACACCACAAATTGCTCACAACAAAAAACGGACAAACAACAAATTTTTCCCAAAATCTAAATGACTGAATTTTTAAATTATTGAATTAATTTTATCCTTTTGATTTTATCAGGAATCATGCATGTTAAATTGAGAAAGAACTACTCCCAAATCATCGTTTCACTTTATCATTAATAAAACCAGTTATATTTCGATATGGAATGTCATAACACTTTCTTGAAAATAACATAATATAAAAAAAACCAAGATTGTTCTAATATAGGGACTTCAATTTCGGATGTAAAAGATTAATTAAAGGAAAGAGGTAAAGTTGTTTGAGAGTTTGGAGCACTAAGATGAAGATTTTATTGATGATTACAAATTAGGCCTGTATTTTTAGTTAACAGAAAAAAGAAATTTGTACATTATTTCTTAGAATGATTTGGAATTTAAAAAAAGGCTTACCTTATTACCACTTTTTGTGATTTAATTCAATGCTTCAAGTAAACAAGCAGTATAGATGCCGGAAACGAACTCAATGGCGGGGATTGTGAATACACTTTTATATTACAGTAGATTCACTAAGCAACTATACAATGTTTTACATACTGCACTATCTAATCCGTATTGCATGGTCAGTAAAAATCTTATTGATTATCCATTTACCGGGCGCTTAACAAACCAATGTAAAATATTATCAGCTGATGGGGCCTGATGACGTATGCCAATGTTAAGTCAATGGAAATTTATCCATGTTTCGACCTATATTGGACTTAAAAAAAAAAAAAAAAAAAAAAAAAAAAGTTTAACATGTCTTCTATCTATTTAAGCGTCTTCAGAAAGACGCTACAGACAGACTGCCGACCCCACCCCTGAACTAAAATGGCCATAACTCCTCCAATTTTGACGCTAGAGCAATAATTTTTGTTGCAAACGAGAGTTTAACATGTCTTCTATCTATTTAAGCCGAAAGCAGAAAGTTGGAATTTTGGAAAACATTTGAGAAAATCGACTTTGAAGTTTTACCCAAAGGAAAATCGCATATTTTTTGGTTTGGGGAAAAAGTTTGAGACCAAAAGTGCCGTAACTGGCAGAGTTTCCAAGATAGGAAGCTGAAATTTGGAACACAGCAACTTCCAATAGGTGTGTACCTTCAGTGCAAATTTCAACTTTCCAGCCCTGATAGTTTTGGAACGGCAGCCTGTTAAAGTTTTGGCCTTCACCCCAACCAGCGCCATTAGACAGTATAGGCGGACTGCAGACCCCCACCCTCTCACGAAAATGGCCATAACTTCGCCAATTTGGACGCTAGAGGTATAATTTTTGCTGCAAAAGAAAGTTTAACATGTCTTCTATCTATTTCAGTCGAAAACAGAAATTCGTATTTTTTGAAATCTTTCGGGAAAATCGACTATGAAGTTCCACCCAAATTTTCAAGAGGGAAATTTGCTTATATTTTGGTTTGGGAAAAAGTTTGAGACCAAAAGTGCTGTAACTGGCAGAGTTTTTAAGATAGGAAGCTGAAATTTGGACCACAACAACTTCCAATAGGTGTGTGCCTCCAGTGCAAATTTCAACTTTCCAGCTCTGATAGCCTGCGAACGAGAGCCTGTCAAAGTTTTGGCCCTTACCTCATTGAAAACGCAGTGCAGAAAGACGCTACAGACAGACTGCCGACCCCACCCCTGAACTAAAATGGCCATAACTCCTCCAATTTTGACGCTAGAGCAATAATTTTTGTTGCAAACGAGAGTTTAACATGTCTTCTATCTATTTAAGCCGAAAGCAGAAAGTTGGAATTTTGGAAAACATTTGAGAAAATCGACTTTGAAGTTTTACCCAAAGGAAAATCGCATATTTTTTGGTTTGGGGAAAAAGTTTGAGACCAAAAGTGCCGTAACTGGCAGAGTTTCCAAGATAGGAAGCTGAAATTTGGAACACAGCAACTTCCAATAGGTGTGTACCTTCAGTGCAAATTTCAACTTTCCAGCCCTGATAGTTTTGGAACGGCAGCCTGTTAAAGTTTTGGCCTTCACCCCAACCAGCGCCATTAGACAGTATAGGCGGACTGCAGACCCCCACCCTCTCACGAAAATGGCCATAACTTCGCCAATTTGGACGCTAGAGGTATAATTTTTGCTGCAAAAGAAAGTTTAACATGTCTTCTATCTATTTCAGTCGAAAACAGAAATTCGTATTTTTTGAAATCTTTCGGGAAAATCGACTATGAAGTTCCACCCAAATTTTCAAGAGGGAAATTTGCTTATATTTTGGTTTGGGAAAAAGTTTGAGACCAAAAGTGCTGTAACTGGCAGAGTTTTTAAGATAGGAAGCTGAAATTTGGACCACAACAACTTCCAATAGGTGTGTGCCTCCAGTGCAAATTTCAACTTTCCAGCTCTGATAGCCTGCGAACGAGAGCCTGTCAAAGTTTTGGCCCTTACCTCATTGAAAACGCAGTGCAGAAAGACGCTACAGACAGACTGCCGACCCCACCCCTGAACTAAAATGGCCATAACTCCTCCAATTTTGACGCTAGAGCAATAATTTTTGTTGCAAACGAGAGTTTAACATGTCTTCTATCTATTTAAGCCGAAAGCAGAAAGTTGGAATTTTGGAAAACATTTGAGAAAATCGACTTTGAAGTTTTACCCAAAGGAAAATCGCATATTTTTTGGTTTGGGGAAAAAGTTTGAGACCAAAAGTGCCGTAACTGGCAGAGTTTCCAAGATAGGAAGCTGAAATTTGGAACACAGCAACTTCCAATAGGTGTGTACCTTCAGTGCAAATTTCAACTTTCCAGCCCTGATAGTTTTGGAA